>NC_064807.1:53491709-53540234 GCF_023721935.1 Panthera uncia | reverse complement strand
GGATTTTTCTTGTTTCTTGAGATAGGCCTGGATTGCAATGTATTTTCCTCTCAGGACTGCCTTCGCTGCATCCCAAAGCGTTTGGATTGTTGTATTTTCATTTTCGTTTGTTTCCATGTATATTTTAATTTCTTCTCTAATTGCCTGGTTGACCCACTCATTCGTTAGTAGGGTGTTCTTTAACCTCCATGCTTTTGGAGGTTTTCCAGACTTTTTCCTGTGGTTGATTTCAAGCTTCATAGCATTGTGGTCTGAAAGTATGCATGGTATAATTTCAATTCTTGTAAACTTATGAAGGGCTGTTTTGTGACCCAGTATATGATCTATCTTGGAGAATGTTCCATGTGCACTCGAGAAGAAAGTATATTCTGTTGCTTTGGGATGCAGAGTTCTAAATATATCTGTCAAGTCCATCTGATCCAATGTATCATTCAGGGCCCTTGTTTCTTTATTGACTGTGTGTCTAGATGATCTATCCATTTCTGTAAGTGGGGTGTTAAAGTCCCCTGCAATGACCGCATTCTTATCAATAAGGTTGCTTATGTTTATGAGTAATTGTTTTATATATCTGGGGGCTCGGGTATTTGGCGCATAGACATTTATAATAGTTAGCTCTTCCTGGTGGATAGACCCTGTGATTATTATATAATGCCCTTCTTCATCTCTTGTTACAGCCTTTAATTTAAAGTCTAGTTTGTCTGATATAAGTATGGCTACTCCAGCTTTCTTTTGGCTTCCAGGAGCATGATAAATAGTTCTCCATCCCCTCACTCTCAATCTAAAGGTGTCCTCAGATCTAAAATGAGTCTCTTGTAGACAGCAAATAGATGGGTCTTGTTTTTTTATCCATTCTGATACCCTATGTCTTTTAGTTGGCGCATTTAATCCATTTACATTCAGTGTTATTATAGAAAGATATGGGTTTAGAGTCATTGTGATGTCTGTATGTTTTATGCTTGTAGTGATGTCTCTGGTACTTTGTCTCACAGGATCCCCCTTAGGATCTCTTGTAGGGCTGGTTTCGTGGTGACAAATTCCTTCAGTTTTTGTTTGTTTGGGAAGACCTTTATCTCTCCTTCTATTCTAAATGACAGGCTTGCTGGATAAAGGATTCTCGGCTGCATATTTTTTCTGTTTAGCACACTGTAGATATCGTGCCAAGCCTTTCTGGCCTGCCAAGTTTCAAAGGAGAGATCAGTCACGAGTCTTATAGGTCTCCCTTTATAAGTGAGGGCACGTTTATCCCTTGCTGCTTTCAGAATTTTCTCTTTATCCTTGTATTTTGCCAGTTTCACTATGATGTGTCGTGCAGAAGATCGATTCAAGTTACGTCTGAAGGGAGTTCTCTGTGCCTCTTGGATTTCAATGCCTTTTTCCTTCCCCAGTTCAGGGAAGTTCTCAGCTATAATTTGTTCAAGTACCCCTTCAGCACCTTTCCCTCTCTCTTCCTCCTCTGGGATACCAATTATGCGTATATTATTTTTTTTTAGTGTATCACTTAGTTCTCTAATTTTCCCCTCATACTCCTGGATTTTTTTATCTCTCTTTCTTTCAGCTTCCTCTTTCTCCATAACTTTATCTTCTAGTTCACCTATTCTCTCCTCTGCCTCTTCAAGCCGAGCCATCGTGGATTCCATTTTGTTTTGCATTTCGTTTAAAGCGTTTTTCAACTCCTCGTGACTGTTCCTTAGTCCCTCGATCTTTGTGGCAAGAGATTCTCTGCTGTCCTGTATACTGTTTTCAAGCCCAGCGATTAATTTTATGACTATTATTCTAAATTCACTTTCTGTTTTATTATTTAAATCCTTTTTGATCAGTTCATTAGCTGTTGTTATTTCCTGGAGATTCTTCTGAGGGGAATTCTTCCGTTTGGTCATTTTGGAGAGTCCCTTGCGTGGTGAGGACCTGCAGTGCACTTCCCCTGTGCTGTGGTGTATAACTGGAGTTAGTGGGCGGGGCCGCAGTCCGACCCGATGTCTGCCCCCAGCCCACTGCTGGGGCCACAGTCAGACTGGTGTGTGCCTTCTCTTCCCCTCTCCTAGGGGCGGGATTCACTGTGGGGTGGCGTGTCCCGTCTGGGCTACTTGCACACTGCCAGGCTTGTGTTGCTGGGGATCTGGCGTATTAGCTGGGGTGGGTAGGCAAGGTGCACGGGGGGTGGAGGGGCAGGCTTAGCTCGCTTCTCCTTAGGTGATCCACTCCAGGAGGAGCCCTGTGGCAGCGGGAGGGAGTCAGATCCGCTGCCAGAGGTTTGGCTCCGCAGAAGCACAGAGTTGGGTGTTTGCGCGGAGCGAGCAAGTTCCCTGGCAGGAACTGGTTCCCTTTGGGATTTTGGCTGGGGGATGGGCGGGGGAGATGGCGCTGGCGCCTTTGTTCCCCGCCAAGCTGAGCTCTGCCGTCCGGGGGCTCAGCAGCTCTCCCTCCCTTTGTCCTCCAGCCTTCCCGCTTTCCGAGCAGAGCTGTTAACTTATGACCTCCCAGACGCTAAGTCGCGCTTGCTGTCGGAACACAGTCTGTCCGGCCCCTCCGCTTTTGCCAGCCAGACTCGGGGGCTCTGCTTGGCCGGCGAGCCGCCCCTCCGCCCCGGCTCCCTCCCGCCAGTCCGTGGAGCGCGCACCCCCTCGCCGCCCTTCCTACCCTCTTCCGTGGGCCTCTAGTCTGCGCTTGACTCCGGAGACTCCCTTCTGCTAATCCTCCGGCGGTTTTCTGGGTTCTTTAGGCAGGTGTAGGTGGAATCTAAGTGATCGGCAGGACGCGTTGTGAGCCCCGCGTCCTCCTACGCCGCCATCTTCCGGAACCTCCCAATAACAAGATTTATTTTAGAGCCATAGGCATTGAGACAGCTTAACGTTGATCCTGGCATTGACCAACTGACCAATGAAATAGAATAGAGAGCCTTCAATTAAATTCCTATATTTATGAAAACCTGATATATTTGAGACCACTTGAAAGGGAGGACCATTAGGAATGGAGGGACTTTTAATAAATTGCAGTGTGCCATTATAGACAGAATGATGTTAAAAACCAAATAAACCCTAACTTACATACCCATGTAAAACAAATTTGTATTCCTTAGCTCATTCCATTCGCACATACACACAAAATGAATTCACCAGAATTAAAGACTTAATTCCAAAAGGCAAAAATTTAACAATTGTAGAAAAGAATATAGAATAATAATTTATGACCTTGGGGTATAGCAGGATTTATGAAACGATACATTAAAGCATTATCCATAAAAGACAAATTGACAAATCTGATTACATTAAATTAAAAACATCTCTTTATCACAACACTAAAGAAAGTGAAAAAACAAATCACAAACTGGAGAGGATTAATAGATGAGATTAATAGATTCTAGATTAATATCTAGAATGTGTTAAAAAGGCTTTAAAATTGTAAAAAGAAAGAAAACATCCACAGGGCAAAAGTGTGAACCAACATTACAAAGAATAGGAAGTAGAAAAGGTTAATAAACATAAAAGATTCTCAGGGCGCCTGGGTGGCTCAGTCGGTTGAGCGTCCGACTTCGGTTCAGGTCACAATATCGCGCTCCGCGAGTTCGAGCCCCGCGTCGGGCTCTGGGCTGATGGCTCAGAGCCTGGAGCCTACTTCCGATTCTGTGTTTCCCTCTCTCTCTGCCCCTCCCCCGTTCATGCTGTGTCTCTCTCTGTCTCAAAAATAAATAAACGTTAAAAAAAAAAATTAAAAAAAAAAAAAAAGAAAAGATTCTCAGCCCAATAGCAATTAGGGAATTGTGAATTAGGATAGCATTTTATTAACTACTAGATAGCAAAATTTAGGAAGTCCAACAAAGTTAAGACTTGGAGAGGATATTTAATCATGGGAAATCTTAAATGTCCCTATACAGAGTATAAATTAATACAAATATTTTGAAAAACAATTTGGCATCATCTTGTATGGGTCAACTCTCTTGTATCATTCTATCCAAGAGTTTCACTCTTAAGTATGTGCCCTAGAAAAACTCACACATAGATTCCAGAATACACATATAAGAATGGTGGTAGAACACTTGTAATAACAAAACCAACCAACCAACCAACCAAAACTGGAAGCAACCCCAATGTCTTTCAGGAAGAAAATAGATAAATAAATTCTACAATATTGACACTTGGCCCATTATACCTCAGTGAAAATGTATGAACACAGCTCCACATGACAACACAGGTGAAGCTTAGAAATGTAATATTAAACTTTTTAAAAAGCAGTGAAAATTACATTTAGTAGGATATAATTATGAAGTTCCAAACAAGCCAAACTAAACATACATTAAGGAGTTAAACGTATGCTAGGCAACTATTCAAAAAAAATGAAGGGAGTGTTACATCAAATACAGGATGGTAGTCTCTTTGCAGGGAGGGGAAGGGAGGGGTAAAAAGAAGTACACCCCCACAAAAGTCTTAGGAAACTCTAGTTGTTTAATTGGATAGTGGGTTCCCAAGTGTTCATTTTGTTGCAAGGTTCTTCCAAATAAAGAGAATGTGGGCTTTAGAGTGTGAGGCCTGGTGATTCTGTTTGAGAACCTTAGATTGAAGCATTCCTAGGTTACTACAGTTGGAGATGTTTTTCCTCCCTCAAATTTCCCTTTATACTTAATATTTTCTTTTCTTGGAGTAATGTAGAAGGTTAAGTTCCTTAGGGGCAGGAATTAAGACTTATGTTTCTTTTTGCCCACTTTGCTACTTTGCACTGGGAAGATAATGATTGTATGATGTTTTGACTCCTTAGAAGATACAGAGGTTGTAGGTGAGATCCGCGGCACACTGTGGAAGGGAGATTTTATACTAAGACCAAATGTGAGACTTCACATTATCCTTAGCACTTTCTCCTAAGAGATAATAAATGTTGGAGGACCTAAAATGTTGGGTGCCTAAAATGAATATTGAGTTTTCTTTTTGAAAGATCATTAATTATTCAGGTGGTTCACAGATACCTTTTAGGTTCTCTCATTGTACATTCAAACATGATTGTATGATGTTAATCTTCAAATATCTTTTAGTTGGTTTCATAAAAGCCCCTATTTTCTTCTTTTCAGGTTATTCTGGACTTTATGAAGCCATTGAAAGTTGGGATTTCCAAACCATTGAAAGGTTGGAGGAGTATAGGTCACTGTTAAAGCGTTTACAACCAGAATTTAAAACTACAGTTAATCCAAAAGATATCCTTCCTGAAGTATCTAAATGTTTAATTAGTCAGGAATGTGAAGAAATTATGCAGGTAATTTAATTACTATATTTAATATAATTAATTAATTCGAATTAATTTAATATTAAATACTGAATTTGGGGGAAGTAATTTGAACATGGGAAATGTATTCTGTTTTCTCCACTGATTTAGACCCAAGAAAGATCACTGAAATCCACAAAAGTCCTCAATTCTAAGGCATAATTACCTAGAATAGTATTTTTAGTGGTGAACTGAATAATTTATTTATTTTATTTATTTTTATTTTTTAAAAAAAAAATTTTTTTTTAACGTTTTATTTATTTTTGAGACAGAGAGAGACACAGCATGAACGGGGGAGGGGCAGAGAGAGAGGGAGACACAGAATGGGAAGCAGGCTCCAGGCTCTGAGCCATCAGCCCAGAGCCCGACGCGGGGCTCGAACTCACGGACCGTGAGATCGTGACCTGAGCCGAAGTCGGACGCCC
This sequence comes from Panthera uncia, assembly GCF_023721935.1. NCBI lineage: Eukaryota > Metazoa > Chordata > Mammalia > Carnivora > Felidae > Panthera > Panthera uncia. The sequence goes on along the minus strand of NC_064807.1, from coordinate 53,534,562 downwards.
AACCGACTGAGCCACCCAGGCGCCCCGTGAACTGAATAATTTTTAATGTCACAGGTTTTTCAGGTTTGTCCTATTCAGTTAAAATTATTATTTTTGCGAATAATATTTTATGCAACTTTAAATTTGAACAGTTTAGCAAATAAAAAGAAAACCTATAGAGTCTAGTGGTTAAGTGTTCAGGCTTTGGACACAAATTTTGTTAGAATCCTAGTTCAACCATCTACTTGTGGTGTGATCTTAGGCAAGTTGCTTATTTTCTCTAAACCTCTTTTTTTATGTATAAAATGGAAATAATGATAGTATCTTATTAGCATGATACTTTTATAAGGATTAAATGAGATTATATATATATATTTTATATTTTGTAAAATATTTTTTATTATATATATTATATATTGTATATATATTTATATTATATATTATATATTTATATATATTTATATTGTATATACATTTATATTATAATTATATATATTTATATATATTTATATTATATATATTATATATATACATATTATATATATATATATGCTTATATATGCCTAGCACATAATCATAGATGCTCAATATATTTTAGTAACAATTAATAATAAAAATCATATAGGTCCCATTACCCTGAAAAAACCATTTGTTAATATTCTGTTATATTCTTCCAAATATCTCTTTATGCTAGTGTACCCTTATTTTGAATGGTTGTCAAATGGATTGTTTCCTAACATTGCTGCTGCTGATAGATACAAGGTCTCCAAGGAGGTGAGAACACCTGGCTTGACCTAGTGATGCCACGTGTAAAGACAAGGACAAAGGAAAGGGTGTCTTAAAAGGCACTATGTTGGATGGGGCAAAAATGGTCATGAATCAGACCTACTGAACCATATTATACAATGGTTTTTAAATTAGTGCTTGAATTGATGTTTCTTCAGATTTCCTTTCCATAAAAGGAAAACTTTTGAAATGATTGATTAACTTCAGTTGTCTTGCTTAGGTTTGTTCCAACAAGGGGCTGATGGCAGGTGCAGAGAAAATGGTTGAATGCTTTCTCAGATCGGACAAGGAAAACTGGCCCAAAACTTTGAAACTTGCTTTGGACAAAGAAGAGAGCAAGTTCAGTGAACTGTGGACTGTGGACAAAGGTAGGATATTCCAGGGAAGAGCTCTGAAGAGTAGGAGGATCTGAAAACATGCTCCATCTTTCTCGTGGTTCTATTTAGGGCCTCTTTCATTCCTACATTTCTCACTCACTGTCAGAGGCATTTTGCCCTTCAGAGACCCATGGCTACATCTCAAGAGAGAGAGAGAGAGAGAGAGAGAGAGAGAGAGAGAGAGAGAGAGCGAGCGAGCAGCAGTGAGTTGAGTTCTGGGAGGTAAGTGGCTACTTCCCTGCAGAAGTAATTTGGTTGTGTCTAACCCCTAAAATGGACCAGGGCAAACTGCTCTCATCCAGAATTAGCCCATCTGGTCCAAAGGATTTGGGGAAGGCAGAGTCTGAACTCACTCTCTGGGTTTAAATTATCAGAGAAATAGCTTTAAAATTATAAGAATGAAAGGTTTGAACGCCAAGACTTGCCCCCTTTTCAGAGTAAGAATCATAATACACATAGCCTGGTTGTCTTGCCTGGGAGCCATCAGGAACTAAGCCAGAACAGGACTGAAGAAAAGAGTGTGTTGTGATGAAATATCTGTGTTGTGATGAAACCATCATTTGGTTTCCTGAAGCTAACATCTTCTCAGAGCATTGTTTCAAAGTCTGAGTTTTCTAAACCATCTGAGTGTCTGGTCTTCGCTTTTCCTAGGTTTCTTTAAATCACAAGTTGTTCTGGAAAATGTCTATATAAATACACATCTGATTTCTTGGGTTAGGTCAAGAATGGAAGACATAAATACTTGCTAAATGTTGCTTCTCTAGTGTGCATGAGAATCTTCCGGGGATTTTGTTAAAGTGCACATTCTGATTTAGTAGGGACTCGAGAGCCTGCATTCCCAACAAGCTCTGGAAGTTGCTGGCCCATGTTCTACACTTTGAATAATAAAGTCCTAAATGACTTTGGAGTTCAGACTCCAAATTGAGACATCAAACTCTAAAAGATTCTTTTAATTGTTTTAGAAGGTGAAGCAAGTGGTTGTGCAAAATCTTAACAGAAGTTGAAAATTTTACTATTATGACCTCTTTGTAGGACTTGTGCTGTCAAGACAATAATCAGATCAGATGAAGATTCTGAGGTGTTTTTTGGTCTCATACAGGTGCAAAGAATATTGACGTGAAAGTTCTTGAGGATGATGAAATGGAAACTTCTGACATACAGATTTTCTACAAGGAAGAATCTGAATGCCAGAATCTTAGTCAGAATTCATGTCCATCTTCAGGTACCCAGCATTGTTCTTTTCCATAATGGTGTTCTTTAGGTATTTGGTGTAGGGACATGTCTTCCAGTGCCAAAAGCCATAGTCTTTTTTTTTTTTTTTTTTTTTAATTTTTTTTTTTGGGAGAGTGCAAGATGGGGAGGGGCAGAGAGAGGGGGACAGAGGATCCGAAGCCGGCTCTGCACTGACAGCAGTGAGCCTGATGTGGGGCTCGAACTCACAAACTGGGAGATCATGACCTGAAGTGAAGTTGGACGCTTAACCGACTGAACCACCCAGGCACCCCAGGGAAGAAATTCTGATTAATATTGACTAGTGTTAGAAGAAAAGTGTGATTTGGGGCTAACGCTACTGTAAGAAGAAAATTTACAGGTTACTTTTGCAACCAAGTGATACCAGTTTTTTTTTGTCATTTCTGAATAAAATCAACAAATGTAAGTTGCTTTAAATTTTTCTGGTATGTAAAGGTCCTTAGCCTTTTAGAAATCTTCATTTTCTTTAAAATAGGTTGGAGTCAATAGATAATTTCTAAGATCTTTTCTGGCAGTAACATTCTATATGCTTATCTGTTAGTGAGAAAAAGCCTCTGGTTATTCCTTGGAACTTCTTGTTCTGTTGAGAGAAGATACTATGTGAAAGCCTGCAGAATAATAAAGCATGATTGCTCATCAGTATGAAATTGCTTTGGGAATTCAATGTTTACAGTTTGTTGCTTTTCAGAGACCTTGGAGGGATTTGTTGTTTTGTTCCATATAGCATTTTCTTTAACCAGTGGCCATCTGTTTGCTCTGAATTAGGCCATTCTTGCTTTAGTTTTCTCCTTACTAGATTTTGAGATTGTTTAAGAAAGAAATCTTTGTGGCTTTAAAGAAAAAAACAAAACAAAACTCTCGCCATTGGCACTTTGTCATTGATAGAGGATTCTGTACTTCACATCAATGGAGAAGCTAGAATGGTTAGCAAGAGGCAAGGATTCTAAATTTTCTCAAATGAGGCCCTTCTTGCAAAGTCATAATTCCTGTCTATTTGATGATAGATAGCTATTTCTTTGATTCCTCAGAGCAGTAACTATTTGGAAATTTTGTTCCTTTTGTGTTACAGAAGTCTCTCATATTTACACCCCAGTGAAGCCAAGAAATTACCAACTAGAGCTTGCTTTGCCTGCTAAGGAAGGAAAAAACACAATAATATGTGCTCCTACTGGTAAGTTGATTGCCACTGCTTACGTGGTTTGTTTCTGTGTTTGCTTCCTTTTTTTTTTCATTTATTGAATACTGGGACAAAATGGGCAAGTGTCAATATTTTCCTTGCTCCATATGTCTTTTGAGAAGACTGTCCCAGTAATGGAGTCTCCAGGTATTTTAAGGAACTTGAAGAAGAAAAAAAAATGCCCCCCTTTTTAGCTTGCTTTATGCCTTGACTATTTATTTGCATGTTACCTAGGAAGTAACTTGATATTTTCATGTCCTGGTGTAAATTCTGCTGCAGTTAACCCATCCACATTCTCAGTTTACCAATCAGTGCAGTGGTTTGAGGGGAGCCAACAGTAATTACCTTTCTACAGAAATATTTTAGTATACTATTAGTTACACATTTTCTTTTTCTTTTTATGTTAAAAGGTTGTGGAAAAACCTTTGTTTCACTTCTTATATGTGAGCATCATCTGAAAAAATTTCCGCAAGGACAAAAGGGGAAGGTTGTCTTTTTTGCTGTTCAACTCCCAGTGTATGAACAGCAGAAATCTGTGTTCTCAAACTATTTTGAAAGACTTGGGTAGGTATAACAGTTGGTCTTGTTTTTCTCCTCTAGTTTCATGTAACTGGTGTGTTTTTAGCTTTGTTTAGTTTTTGGAAAGCCATGATTCAAAAATTGATAGTAGATTGAGCCTTTATATAATCTATATACAATTCATTTTTCATGGATTCAAGTCCATTTTGTTAGGTACACTTGAAATCCTAAACTCCTTTGGCTAGCTCTTACAGAGTGAGTAAATGACCTGAGATAAATTTTACATTTAAATGGCACATTTAATTTTTTAATGATTTCATAGCTTATTTAACATTACTCTTTAAGTAGTATTTTCTTTCTTAATGACTTGAAAGAATTAATACATGCTAGCAACAATTATAACTAGCTTGCATTTGTTGATCATTTACTATGTGTAAGGCTCTGTGCTAAGCACTTGTCTCCAGATTCCTTTTGGAATTAGGAGAGCTTAATCAGTTGATGCTCTGCTCTAGTGTTTTATATCTTTGTGGTTCCTCATTCACATTGTGGTTGGTAATAGGGAATTTCTGTCATTTCCCAGGTACAAAGTTGCAGGTGTTTCTGGAGCAACGTCTGAGAATGTCTCAGTGAAACAGATTGTTGAGAACAATGACATCATCATTTTAACTCCACAGATTCTTGTGAATAGTCTTAAAAATGGGACTATTCCATCACTCTCTGTCTTTACTTTGATGATATTTGATGAATGTCACAATACTGGTAAACACCATCCTTATAATATGATCATGTTTAATTATCTAGATCAGAAACTTGGAGGATCTTCAGACCCACTGCCTCAGGTATCTCCAGATTCAGATGGATTCCTCAGAAGAGCTATAACCTTGCTAAATCCTATTTACTTACTCTTATGACCAAATTAAGGATGTTCTTTTCAGGTGCTAAGTCCAGATTGTATAGCCCATTGATTAATTTTGATTGTTTGATTGGTTCATTTATTCACTTAACAAACATGCCTCAGCCCCCCCCCCCCCCCCCCCCCCCGCCCTGTGTTATCCATTGTGCTAGGCACTGGGGATACAAATATAAAAAGACATAGTCCTTGCTCTCAAACAGTTTAATTTCATGGGGAGCCAAACATGTAAAAATTATGTCATAATGTATGGCGATGGCACACTATGGAGATGGGTACAAGCTGTAGTCAGAACAGGAGTGAAAACTCATGTGCTGTGAAAGTAAGGCAACACCTAAAAGAAGTTAGGCAAAAGCTAACAAGAAGGTACAAATTAGATAGCTTGATGGTCTTCAGGAAAGTCTGCTATGTGTCCAAAGGCACAGAGGTATGAGAGAGCATGGTGTGCCCGAGAGTCAAGAATTGTGAAACTCTTCAATATTGTTTGAGTATAGAATGTGAAGTAGTAAATAGCAGTAGGTGAGGCAGAATGGGGATAGAGGGAGTGATTTATAGAACAGGATGTCAGGGGAGACCAGAGGGTATGGGGTAAGTAGGCAGATATAAGCATTAGTCCAGGAGGGTAGATGGGACACCATTTTTGGTGTCATCAGAGGTGAGGGTGTGAAAGGAGTCAAGACAGAGAGTAGTTTATAGATGGGGACAGGAAAGGTGGGGAATCCCTGGCATTTAATCTCTCTTTTCTCTTAAATGTAGGAGAGGCAGAGAGATTATTTGCTGGGAATAATCAAGATGGGAATGGAGGAGGGAGCTCGGGGTGCATGGAAAGGATTTGAAATGGGAATTGCTTGGTTACACTGAGGATCCAGATAAGGTTGGAAACCATGAATTTATAGCATGGTATACTAGTGTCACATCATATAAAGTTCTCTAGCCCTAATAACTACCTCTTTAGGAAGCACAGGTTAAGAGAAATTCAGCATGTACCCATAGACAAAATTCAGTAGCAATCACATTTTTTAAAATTTATTGTTTAATGTTTATTCACTTTTGAGAGAGAGACCAGGGGAGGGGTCGAGAGAGAGGGGGAGAGAGAGACAGAGAGTGAGAGACAGACAGACAGACAGACATAGAATCTGAAGCAGGCTCCAGGCTCTGAGCTGTCAGCACAGAGCCCGATGCGGGGCTTGAACTCAACAGCAGTGAGATCATGACCTGAACCCCAGTCAGATACCCAACCGACTGAGCCATCTAGGTGCCCCCAGCAATCACATTTCTTAAAGCTTCTTCTAGAAAAAAATTGGTGGTTAACTAGATTTCTTGCTAATGAGTCAGTTATTCAGTATTTACTGAGTGGCTATTCAAGTAGAACTTAAATTGTTAGGTGACCATTAAGCTAAATTTTTTATAAATCTTGTTACTGAATTCACACAACTACCATTTTAAATAGCTGTTGTTTCCCAACTTTTAGAGACAGCTGACATGTGTCCCTGCATTGTTCAGGGACATGCAGCCAGTGTGACATGGTTGAGTTTAGAATGGAATTGTGTCTGATTTTAGTCCCTTTCCTTTCAATATGTTGTTCTACACATTATGGGGGACACAAGAGTAGAGAAGAGAAGTCCTTCCTTGAAAGGGTTTCCACTCTTGGTTTCTTTGCTGATTCATGTTCATTGGATGAGTTCCGACTTTTGCATTTATTCAGTGCTTTGCCTAATGGGGACCTTTCCATTTGCAATGTCATGGAAAATATCAGAAAAAATAAATACTGTTCTTGCTCTTTATGGGAAATTAGTAAAAACAAAACAAAACAAAAAATAAAACCTGACTTTAACAGGAAAGAGTTGTATGCAGGATTGTGGAAATGGCATGCAGTTTCCCAGGCATCTGATGATTTGCAATGCTCCTCACAGGTCATCGGGCTGACTGCCTCGGTTGGCATTGGGGATGCCAAAAGCACAGCAGAAGCCGTGGAATATATCTGCAGACTGTGTGCTTCTCTTGACACATCAGTGATAGCAACAGTCAAAGACAACTTGGAGGAACTGGAAGAAATTGTTTATAAGCCCCAAAAGTGTAAGTGGAATCCCATAGCGTGCCCTTTAGGACTTTGTTACCCTCCGCGTTTCTTAGTTCAGAGCCATTTGGATGAATACTGAGTTTTTACCTTTTCCGTTTAGTGGAAAATATTTCACCCCAAACTTGGGAAATAATTACATTTCACAGCTGTCTCCTTAGCTGAGCTGTATCCCCAGGCAGTGGACAAACCTCAGGAGGGGACTGTCCTAAAACAAACATTCTTATTCTTCAGTTTGATAAAATTCTTTTTTTTTTTTGGTTTTGTGTTTTTGATAAAGTTCTTATAAAGATACTAACAATGAGGCGTGATGAGAAAAATCACAGCATGTAGGGGCGCCTGGGTGGCTCAGTTGGTTAAGCATCCAACTTCAGCTTAGGTCATGATCTCACAGTCTGTGAGTTCGAGCCCCGCATCAGGCTCTGTGCTGACAGCTCAGAGCCTGGAGCTTGCTTTTAATTCTGTGTCTCCCTCCCTCTCTGCCCCTGCCCCATTCACGCTCTGTCTCTCTCTATCAAAAAATGAATAAACGTTAAAAAAATTTTGTTTTAAAAATTAAAATCACAGCATGTAAATGGCTAAGAGCTGGGCTCAGCCCTTCCCTATGTTGCATGCCTGAGGAGGAGACTGTGTGGTCATTTATTATTTGAGTATGGATGTGATGATTTGGGTTGAAAGGAAATTAATCTGAATTCATTGTATTTTTCCTCAGCAGATCAGTATTTGATTTTTTAAAAAAGATTTGAGTAGCAAATGTTTATTAAATTACAATGCTATACTGACCCAACAAGGAAGAGAGGAAGTGGAGACATATATACCTTTCTCTTTGCTTTGGGGATAGTGTATGACTGTATAAGGCAGAACAAACAGACATGAGATAGCCAGAGAGGGGCAGTTAAGTTCCCTTCTGGGAGCTGCCTGTAAGGATTTTAGGGAAGGCACCTAATCGAAACTTTTTAGTATCAAGTACAAATTTCTTTAAAATCCAGTCCCTCTGCCCTCTGTGCTTCATCTCCTCCCCCTCCCATAAGCCCAACCTTGTCACATTCCTCTGGGCTCCTCAAGTGCATCGTGTGCTTTCTCCTTTCCTCTTCCCCTATTTACCCGACAACATTTCCTCCTTTGGAAGGATTAGAGATTCTTTTTCTTGTGCTCCATGATACCTTGCACATAGTTATTGTTATAGCACTTTACTGTGGTTATTTGGCTACACATATTTCTCCCCTAAGAACACAGACCTCTCTGGACCACAGAGTGTGTTCCTTTCAACTGTTTATCACCAGAACATGGCATATGGTAGGCAGGGAATAAGTTTGTGCTGAAACAATGCAATAATGAATTTTAGGAACAATGTGAACACTTCTGAGGGTTGGGTGGGAAAGGAGAAGATCAAAGAAGAGAGACTGAAAAAGTGTTGTATTTGCAGAGATAAGATTGATACCAGCCTTGTCAAAGTAGAATTGAGTAATAAGAAAACCAGAGTGAGAAGTCAGATTAGACCCAGACCATGAAAAATGAAGATGTTAGAATCTGTGCATTAAGCATTAGGGAGCTATTGCAAGGTTTCTGAAGATTTGATATATGATTTAGACTACCTGCCTGTGAGCTTGGGGCCTTAGGTCTTACAGAAGAAATAACAGAGGCAGAGAAAGGTGTGCAGATGCCTACTTTGAAGTATGATGTGTTCTTCCTGAAAAATACTCACTTTACTCTGATGGCTCTAGTTTTCAGGAAAGTGGAATCACGGACCACTGACAGATTTAAATGCATCATCTCTCAGCTGATGAGGGAAACAGAGAGTCTGGCAAAGAGTATCTTTGACGAAATCGGTACCATAACTCTCGGTGAGATAAATCTCATTTTGCGTTCTCTCCACTTAGGAATAGCCATGTATTATTCCCTAGTGTCTTTTTGCATTCTCTTCAGTTCAGACAGTGTCAAGACTATATCAAGAGGTTAGCCTTCTTGATTAAAGGTTATTGAGGAACCTTAAAATTCCTTCTTTAGTCTCGTTTTTTTTTAATCCAAAGTAAATCTGTGTTGACTTACATACCTGAAAAATACCATATTTCAATCAATTCATGACTTTCTTAATCTCTGCAATTAGCTTTCTGTTCTTCCTACTTATATGAAAATATAAATTCCCTATTTATATGAAACCACCATTTCCCTGATGGATCAGATTGAAACAGGAGGTGACCTTTGATTCTTTGTTCTTCTGAGACTTTCTCACGAAGTCACCCAAGTTCTCTTCTTCTCTTTTGTTCTTTCATTCATTCACCAGATATTCATTGTGCTAGCTAATGGGAATAACAAGGTTAAAGACATAGTCCCAACCTTGGGGAATTCACAGTCAAATAATGAGAATCAGATGCAGGGGGCTTCCACACAGCAGGGCAGAGGTACACACTGGGTGCCGTGGGAGCACGTTGGGAACTTTGGCCTAGAGTGGGCTGCAGGGAAAGCTCTCTGGGATGGGATGATGCCTGAGACAATCTTGAAGCTTGAGGCCAAGTTAAGAAAGAGACAAGTGAGATTGAAAAGGTGTCAGGCATTGAAGGAAGAGAATGTTTCAGGAACTGCAAGCATCTCATGGTGCTCGTAATACATGAGTAGTAGAAAGGAGTGAGTAGAAAGAGGCAGGGGCCAGACAGGGAAAGACTTGGTAGGACTGAGTTTGACTTTCTCCTAAAAGCAGTGCAAAGCACCTGAAGATTTTAAACTGATGGATGAGGTGATAAGGATACCAGTGAACAAAGAGGGCCAAACAGAGGCAGTCAAGACAGGTTGGTAGAGGAAGGAGGCTTGTGCAGAGCCCTGCAAACAGGAAGTATTCAGATTTCATGGCCAGCTGGCTTCGGATGGGAGTGGGGGTGACTTCCACTGGGCTTCTGGCTTGTGCACTTGTAGGTATACCGGTGGGTAGTGCTGCTTCCACCACTAGGAGCAGCTCTGGAGATGCTGAATTTGTGAGTTCACCTTTTTCACACTTACTTTACTTTTTTTTCTCTTCTCTTTTTCTTTCACAGCTTGCTTTAGGACTTAATCTCACAGCTGGCTGGCTGGCTTACCCACCCCTACTCATTTCTCCATTCAACCCGCCATTACCTGGTTGGTCTTTCTGAAATACCAGTTTGATCGTGTCAGTATCCTGCTTGAATCTCTCTGCCTTACAAGCAAAGCCCTCTAAGCCTCTGACCTGCCAGTTTGATCCCTGCCTGCACACTCTGGTTCTACTTATCTTTCCAGTTTTATCTGACACTCCTTCCATACTTGAATCCTTTGATTTAGCAGTTCCTCGAACATGCTCATTCACTCATCATTCACCTGGTCCTAGGCCATATGCCAGGTGATGGGAATATAGCATGGACCCTGAGATACAGCTCCTACCCTTGTGGTATTTCCAGTGTAATGTGTAAGGCCAAAATTAGATAAGTAATAATAAAACAACAGGATAGGGGTAGGTGGGTGGTGGTGGTAAGGTGTGTTTCAGGCAGAGGAAACAGTGTGTGCAACAGCCAGGAAAGTGGACTAAGTATGTGGATTTCCATTAGTCTTGTCAACTGCTGGAGATAAGAATCAGAAACAGGCAGGGGTGCCTGGGTGGCTCAGTCGGTTAAGTGTCTGACCTCAGCTCAGCTCATGGTCTCACAGTTTGTGAGTTCGAGTCCCGTGTCAGGTTCTGTGCTGACAGCTCAGAGCCTGGGGCCTGCTTCAGATTCTGTCTCCCTCTGTCTCCGCCCCTCCCCTGCTCACACTCTGTCTATCTCAAAAATAAATAAATATTTTTAAAAATTAAAAAAAAAAAAAAAAAAGAATTAGAAGTAGTCAGAGACTAGATCACAGAGGATCCTGGGAGCCGGGTAGGATCTGGCCAGAGAAATCCCCTAAAGCCTTTTAAGCATTGGGGTAGCATAGTGTCTCATCTGCAGTTTTGCGAACCCACTCTAGCTGCTGAGTGGGCAGTGGATTGGAGGGAACAAAGCAAGAAGTAGGGAGACGAGTTAAGAGGCTGTCACATTATCCAGGAACACTATGATGTGATTAAACTGGGGAAGTAGCAGAAGGGCAGAGAGACATGGATTTCTACCTTCTTATTCCTCCCACCTCTAATTCTCTACCTCCACCTTTTCCCCAGTCCATATCCTATCAGCAGTTCATTTCCCCATTGCTTAACTCATTTTCACACCCACCCGTGTTCAAGAAATACTTGTTAATTCATCTGGCCACCTTGTTTATAGTTGGGGCTGGGAAAGAAGCATGTCAGTGCTACTTGTCTGAGTAGCCTCCTTTGTTCCTCCTGTTAAACATGAAAGGGTGAGAGGAGCAATTTAACCCAGAAATATAGCTCTTGCCTGTGAGTTTTATTATACTGTGCTCTTAACAGGGAGACCTGGAGATTCAATCCCAGAATAACTCACAGACTGAGCCGCTTGAGATCAGGCTTCGGTCTTCTACATGCTTTTACCCCCAGGACCCTGCACAGAGCCTGGACCACAGCATATGCTCAATGCTTAGACCAAGCAACTGAGATGAGGCATAGCTTAGGAGATGCACACATACAGAAGCATCCATGACAAGCTCTTTGCTCAGCCCTGTGAGTGATGCTGTGGAGATCAGATGGCTTCAGTTTACAGCAAGGCAGAATAGACTGTGTTGAGTTCTTTCTCTCCTGCTTTTAAATATCCTCCTGATGAAGCTCATGAGACCTGTTATTTTTATTCACTACTTCATTTTTAAAAGCAAAGTTAGATATCTTCATGTCCATTGTTTTACTTCTGGGCTGCTTTGGTTGTTAGCTCACAAAGCTGGTAAGATTTGGGTATCAGACACACCAGGATTTGCATTCCTGCACTCCCCCATGTACTAGCTATGTCACTTTGGATAAACTACTTTGCTTTTCTGAGCTTTGGTTTCCTCACCTGTAAAATGTAACCTCTACCTTACAGATTTGTGAAAATGAAATAAGGAGTACTTTGATTTCTTGGTGCAGAGAGTATTCAGTAAGCAATCATATGCAAACACAGATATACTGCTGCTGAAAACTATTTCAGGAGGAATATTCTGTTTACAGAGAGTAAGAAAAAAATTAGGTGGGGGGGCACCTGGGTGGCTCAGTTGGTTAAGTGTCCAACTTTGGCTCAGGTCATAATCTCGTGGTTCGTGAGTTCAAGCCCTGTGTAGGGCTCTGTGCTGACAGCTCATAGCCTGGAGCCTGCTTCAGATTCTGTGTGTCCCTCGCTCTCTGCCCCTCCCCTACTCATGCTCTCTCTCTCTCAAAAATAAATAAACATTTTTAAAAACTTAAAATACATTTTTAATAAAAAAAAGAAAATTAGAGGGTGAGGCATGCTTAGAACTTTAAATGGCTGATCATATGGCATAATGAAAACCTTTTTCTTCTTCCAGAAGGTATATCTCAAATTCAAAATAGGGAATTTGGAACGCAGAAATATGAACAATGGATCGTTACTGTTCAGAAAGCATGCACGGTGTTTCAGTTGCCTGACAAAGATGAAGAGAGCAGGATTTGTAAAGCACTGTTTTTGTACACTTCCCATTTGCGGGTATGTGGCTTCTTTGCAAAAGTGTATTTTAGTTTTAGCACCTAATTGGGAGCTTTGCTCTGGTAGCTGAGAGAACATCAACTTTTCACCCTGTTTCAAGAGCTCACTTAGGAACTTTCCAAAAGGTTCCTATGAAGCAAACTTTAAAGTTACCCCATTTAGCATCTTCTCTGCCTACTGAAACTTAACACTAGTAGAAACAGGATGGAAAAAAAGGCTGGGATTCTATGCCATGCCTCTAGCATTGCTATGATTGACATGATTGAAAGAAATTGGGGGATGATGACCATTATTGTAGATATGTGATTGGTGACAGTCATCTTGAAAGTTCATTAGGTGACTCCTGCTACCTTATCTTGAGCGTATGTTTTCTTACCTTTGGCAAAGCCACAGGCTCAGAAATCCAGAGTCTTTGGTTGCTTACTGGTTAACCAAGAAGTTGAGAAACAACCATCACCTCTGCTCATCATGCCATTGAAAGTATTTAAAAATGCACTCAGTCTGTATGCATTTTTGGAATTTAATGAATTTAGTTGAATATTTGGTGTAGGTGGTCAGCACCATCATTCTGAACAGGTGCAGTTGCAATTCAGTGATGGCTTTGGATGTATGAAGAGATTAAGTCGAATGTCTGAATCATGAGGCAAGTTGATGTGGAAATTGATTTGCTCTTGTTCTTTAATCTTTGACATGGATTTTTCTTGTAATTTCCTCTCTCTCTTCCAAGGTGGAATTCTAAATCCAAAATGATCCTAATTAATGTATGATTCTAGCTAATTCAGATTTTAAAACAATATTTGGTTCAAAGGTTTTATTGCAGTTCCATTGGAGCCATTCATCTTAAAAAACTAAGTTGGAATAGATTTGAGAAAAGTTTATTTTGCCCCTCCCCTACTCACGCTAAGTACAGCTAATTGAATTTTAGTACAGTGAATGCATTAGGCATTGGAGACACACTGAAACCCAGTTTTCATTTTCAACAGAAATATAATGATGCCCTCATTATCAATGAGCATGCGCGAATGAAAGATGCTCTGGATTACTTGAAAGACTTCTTCACCAACGTCCGAGCGGCAGGATTTGATGAGATTGAGCAAGATCTCACTCGGAGATTCGAAGGTGGGTGGTGTTTCTAGAGGAGGAAGCCGTTGGAACCTGGTGACTCCAGTGGCAGCATACTTACGTTGCATTATATTTAGTGTGCAGTGATGCTCAGGGAATTGATCAAGAAGATCTTATGTAGATAGGACTATGAATCATCAGTGAAATGTGGTACTTAAGGAAAAAAATCCGTTGCTTAACATTATTTCTTCTTGTTAAGAAGTAAAATAGGGGGCGCCTGGGTGGCTCAGTCGGTCAAGCGTCTGACTTCGGCTCAGGTCATGATCTCACGGTCTGTGAGTTCGAGCCCCGTGTCGGGCTCTGTGCTGACAGCTCAGAGCCTGGAGCCTGCTTCAGATTCTGTGTCTCCCTCTCTCTGACCCTCCCCCATTCATGCTCTGTCTCTCTCTGTCTCAAAAATAAATAAACATTAAAAAAAAGTTTAAAAAAAAAAGAAGTAAAATAGGATTTGCGAAGTATACATCCCATAGAAATTATAATAGGTAGTAGCATTTTTTTTTGGTTTAACTTTTAGTAATTTTACAAAGGTTTAAAAATTAAAAAAAGTGTTCAGTGGTAATCAGCATACTATAATTTGTATGTACTTCTATACAGAAGAAAACCAAAATCGCCCATAATCCTACTGCTCTCATATTTAGAAAAATATAGGAAAATTTTAAATGAAAAGTCCTTCTCCCTCTCTCTTATTTTGGCTTATAGGAAAGTATTTAGTATACATATGTGTAGCTCAGTTGTGTGCTGCTAAACATTGGGCAACCAGCTCTCTGGGGCAAAAATAAATATGCATTTATTGCTACATTTAATGTTACATTAAAGCAGTGGTTATTGCTCTTAAAATTCTGGTCAAGGATTGAGAGATTAACTACTTGAACTCTAGCTAATGGTCACAGTGTGTTCTAAATTCTAGAATTTGTAAGCCATTTATAGAATGTTCCCCTTTTGCAGAAAAGCTGCAGAAACTGGAAAGCGTTTCTATGGATCCCAGCAATGAGAACCCAAAACTCAAAGATCTCTGCTTCATCTTGCAAGAGGAGTACCACTTAAACCCAGAGAGTAGAACCATCCTCTTTGTGAAAACCAGAGCACTTGTGGATGTAAGCTTCTTTCTTCTTGTGGATTACACATCGACCTAGCACCATTTTATTGAAAAGATTGTCCTTTCCTCACTGCTCTGTAATCAGGCACCTGTATATGTGTGGGCTGTTTCTGGGCTATTCTGTTCTGATTATCTCTTTGTTTATCCTTATATTAATACCTCACTGTTTTGACCAATAGTTTCTAGTAAGTCTTGGTACCTGTAGAGCAAGGACTTCATATTTTTTAAAAATTTTTGGTCAATTTAAAAAACCATAACCATGCTCTGGGCATGTAGTGGTATCTTCCTAGAGTAAATGTTCATTTTACTATATTTGCATCTCAACTAATGCAGTTGAACGTTTCTCCATAAACTGATTAGACATCCATATATCTTCTTTGGTGAAGTGTCTCTGCACATCTTTTGCCCATTTTAAAATAGGATCTGATTGGGTTGTTAACATATTATTGTTGAGTGAAAGTTTTTAAAGTATATTCTGACAAAAAAGTCCTCTGTGAGAAATGTGATTTGTATATATTTTCTTTTGGTCTTTTAATTCTCTTAACAGTATCTTTCATAGATTGAAACTTTTAACTTTTTACAAAGCCTAGTTTATCAATTTTTTCTTTTTGTGGCTTGTGCTTTTGGTATTGTACATAAGAACTCTTTGTTTACCCAAGATCACAAAGATTTTCTTTGTTATCTTCTCGAAGGTTTATAGTTCTGCATTTTACATTTAGGTCTACAATCTATTTTGAGTTATGGGTTGAGATGCTTTTTTTCTTTTTTTATGTGGATAGCTAATTATTGCAGCTCTATATGTTGAAAGATCGTCCTTTTTCCATTGAATTGCCTTTGTAACTTAAAAAAAAATCAGTTGACTGTATTTATATAGGTCTATTCTGGATTCTTGATTCTGTTCCATTCATCTATATCCATCTATCCTTTAACCCATCCCATACTGTCTTGATTAGCTTTATATAGTGTGAGTCCTCCAACTTTTTTCCTTTTTTTGGAATTGTTTTAGCTATCTTCCTTTGCTTTTCCATTTATATTTTAGAATAAGCTCATTCACATGTATGAAAAAATCTGCTGGAATTTTGAATGGGATTGCATTGAATCAACAGATAAAATTGGGGAGAAGTAACATCTTAAAAATATGGAGTCTTCGAATCCATGACCATATTATCTCTCTTTCTTCGTTTATATAGGGCTTCTGTATTAGTTTCTGTATCATTGCTGATAAAAAATTACCTCAAAACTTAGTGACTGGTAGTAACAAACATCTATTATCTTATAATACCTATGGATCAGGAGTCTAGAAACCACTCAACTGGATGTTTCCGGCTCAGGCTCTCCCAAGGCTGTAGTCATCTTAAGGCTTTACTTGAGAGGCTCAACTTCCAACCTTAGCCTACATGGCTACCAGCGGGCCTCAGAATCTGTGCTTCTGAGCTCACTCATGTGGGCCTTTTCACAGGGTTGCCTCCGAGAATGACAGCAGGCCTCCTCTAGAGTGAGTGATCGGAGAGAGACTGAGAGAGTGAGCCTAATGTGGAAGTCGTCATCATTTTATAAGATCAACTTGGAAGTGATCATGTCTGCCATGTTTTTATTCATTAGAAGCACGTCAGTGAGTTCAGTTCATACTCGAGGGGATTACACAAGGATCTGAAGACCAGGGCTAGAGATCATTGGGAACCATCTGACGGGCTACCTACCACATCTTTGGTTTCTTTTATCACTGTTTCATTGTTTTCACATATAGATTCTGCACGTGTTTTGTTAGACTTACACCTAAGTGTCAGTTTTTTAATGCTGTTGTATTGTACTTAGTTGCTTGTTGCTGGTGAACAGAAATACAACTGACTTCTGTATATTGATCTTATGTCCTGAGATCTTGCTAAATTCACTATTAGTTCTACACATTCACTATTCTGAGCATTGCTTTTCTTCATTTAAAAAATATCTTAGAGATATTTTTTTGTGTATATTTTGTGTCAGATCACAAAGGTCTTAACCACTACAGTTAATTATTGCATAGAATTCAGTGCCAAAAAGCATTTATTCTCAGGTTTGTCAGAAAACTGTTCACTAACTTAAAGGTTTTTTTTTTTCTTCTTGCAGTATTTCAGTATTAATACAGATTTTATACAAATAGTGTCCAACTGATAATTGCTTTTGATTTTCAGGCTTTGAAGAAATGGATTGAAGAAAATTCTGAACTCAGCTTTCTAAAACCTGGCATATTGACTGGACGGGGCAAAACAAATCAGAACACAGGTACTTATATATAATGAATTAGAGTTAGTATACTATATATATAAGAATATTTATAATATATTCAAATTCTTTTCTAATACTTATATCAGTCTGGAGAAGTAAAACCAGTAGGAGGTTGTACACACATACATATATACATATATGTGTTGTTTATGTGTGAAACACGTATGTTCATAGGCATTTGGGAGTTAGCATACATAGTTGGACTGGCAAAGGAAGTCTGAAATCCATAGAGCAGGTGGTCAGGAGCAGGCCTGACCTCCACAGGCATGAACTGTTTCGAGTCTCTGAGCTCAGGGACTGATGCCGAAGTCCTCTTTCAAAGGGCTGATTGTGGGTCAGGCCAACCAAGGATGAAACGTCTTTCACAACTTAAATGTCAAGTGATTAGGAACTTTTTTTTTTTTAATGTTTATTTATTTTTTGAGAGAGAGAGAGACAGAGCAAGAGCAGGGGAGGAGCAGAGAGAGAAGGAGACACAGAATCCGAAGCAGGGTCCAGGCTCTGAGCTGTCAGCACAGAGCCCGACGTGGGGCTCGAACTCACAGACTGCGAGATCATGACCTGAGCCGAAGTCAGACACTTAACTGACTGAGCCACCCAGGCACCCCTGATTAGGGACTTTAATTACATCTGCTAATTCCCCTTACAAAAACACCTAGATCTGTTACTAGGTACTATAGTTCAGCCTAGCCAAGTTGACACATCAGAAAGCCATCACAATGCTCACATGCCAAAAACTTGTAGACATTGCTTCTTCCCATATATCCGGTGGGAAAAACCAGTTGTTTTTTATAATATTGTTTGAGCATGTCACTCTTTTTCTCCAATTCTCAACCAGTAGATTAAGATCAGCTGGAAATAGAAATGTTCTGTTTTTATTTTATTGTTTTTTAAACTATTGATGCTTTTATGTGTATTATATATTTTACAATAAAAAAAAAAAAAGGTCAGGGGCACCTGGGTAGCTCAGCCAGTTGAGCGTCTGACTCTTGATTTCGGCTCAGGTCATGATCTCACATTGCGTGAGTTTGAGCCCCTAGTCGAGCTCTGTGCTGACAGGGTGGATACTGCTTGGGATTCTCTCTTCCTCTCTCTGACCCTCCCCTGCTCACTTCTTTGCTCTCTCTCAAAATAATTAAATAAACTTAAAAAAAAAGAAAAAGAAAAAGCTCAAGCAGACAATCCTGATATCTAGCTAGGGTGGTTAAAGCATGAAAGGATGCCTCTGTTATTATCCAAGAAGATCTAGTGTGACCAGCCCCCACGTGACATTCTTGCAGCTGTGCTCCCCACCCCTCAGTGACCAGCAGGGACTGGTCTTCACTTCCTTCCTCCTGTTTAGTTTTGTTTATAATAAGCAGTCCCCATCCTGTCAGTCCTCACTCATCACTCTTGCACTTATACAAAGTTTAAACTTCATGAATCTGAAAAGTAAATGCAGATTTTGAAAATTTAGCTTACCAAATGAAGTCCAATGCCAAATTATGGCACTTGGAATTTAAAGTTCTCTGCAATTTGACTCCTACATGAGTTGATTTTCAAACTTTGTTATTTCTTCACAAATAGGCACTCAAAATATTTTCTTGTTTATTCATTTATCCATCCATCATCTATCTATCCATCATCCGTCCATCCACATTTGTTTGGAAATGGTACTCTGTACCAGTCATTGTGCTTATCCAAGTGGCCTTCCCCAACCTCCTAAGACAAGTTGAGGTGTCTCTCCTTCCCATCCCTTAGATCCACTCTGCCTCCATTTCACTGCTCATCACATTGAATTATAGCTTCCTATTTATATTCTTCTTCTATGAGATCCTTATAGGTAAAAATGGACCTTTTAACCATTATATTTTTAGCTGACAAACTATAATTGCTGAGTAAATGTTTGAGGAAGAAATGGGTGAACGTTTTGGCCTTAAAATATATCTGCAGATTTTGGCTGCCAACTTTTATGAATTCTATTAACTCAGAGGTGGAGACCATTGAAATTCTTTTTCTTCATAGTATATCCATGACTGAGAACTGCACACTCTTAGGGTCTCAGACTTAAATTCAGGCCTGGTTCTGCCACTAACTAGGCTGTCAGTTTATCAGACTTCCAAAGTCTTAAGGTCTTCATCTGTAAAGGGGAGTTAGAACACTTTCCACATCAACCAAAAAGGGCTTTGTGAAGTTCCAGTGAATAAGTAGTTGTGAAACTGTTTTTTCAGCTGTAAAGTCCTGGACACATTCAAAGGCATTATGATTAGTTGTTGATAATTCCCCACCCCCCCCCCCCAAAAAAAAAATCAGTATTTGTTTTGAGATAACATGACTGTTATCTCACACAGCTAGTTAGTCCCCCAGCTAGGATTTGAACTCAGGCAGTCTTGTGGCAGAGTCCAAATTGTTAAACACCACCATTATGTCCTCTAAAACAAGGATAAGAATAGGCCCTAGTGCCTAGGGTTGTTTTGACATCATGGATATAAAGCACTTACTTTAGTATTTGACCATGTAGTGAGCATTCCATCATTAATGGCTATTTTTCAAGGGTAAAGTTCCCTCTTTTGGTGACTTCTAAAATGCCCTTTGACTCTGATGCAGGGATGACACTCCCAGCACAGAAGTGTGCATTGGATGCATTCAGAACTAATGGAGATAAAAAGATTCTGATCGCGACTTCAGTTGCTGATGAAGGCATTGACATTGCTGAGTGCAATTTGGTCATCCTGTATGAGTATGTGGGCAATGTCATCAAAATGATCCAAACTAGAGGTAAGAAGAGCTTTGATGCCATTACTAAGTGACTGCCAGCTTGTCTGATTTGTGAGTGTGTCTGTCATTTACAAACTTACGTTCGACCAGTCATTGTGCTTCTGGCCTCTTTTACTGACCCTTGTTTGGCACAGTGGACTTTGATATCATTGGCCCTAACAGTGACTTACTTGATCAGGATTGGGGAGTACAATTTTGCCCACTAATATATATCCCATTTTGATTCTTGTGCACAATGAGTACTGTTTAATTGACCTACATTGACTGACATTTATGGAAACAGAATTCCCACTTGGACTGTATATGTATAGCCAACATGTGGACCTCTCATGGTGGTGCTTGTGGTACTGATGGATCCCTGTATTCTAGAAGAAAAACTCCATGGGATTTTTCTGTCTTACCTCAACTAGGTGATCTCCTAAGTAGCCTCTCTTTCTTTTTTCAATTTCCATAACAACAGCGGCCACTTTACTTCCTGAAAAACAGCTTTGGGCATATTACTCCCCTGCATAGGAACTCTAATAGGTCCCAATTTACATGATGTTAAAAAGGTCAAAATCCAGGACCAATTTATCTTTCCGACCTATTTCCCGTTCTTCGCCTTTATTCATTATCCACTTCTGCCAGCCTGACTTCATCATTGTCTCGTTGTTGAAGAAAGTGCTCATGTACTGCTACTGATAATCTTCATTTTACCTCTTAACCTCTTCCCCTGATTCCGTATCACCTGTCTCTAATTCCCCCAGCTGGCAATAGTTTTTGGAATGCACATAGTCCTTTACAGTGATCTTTCTTATAGCACTTATTATTGCCATCCATATTCTGATGACTGTGAACATATCTATTTTCCCATTTCCCTGAAGGCTTTGAGGGAGGATGTGTTATTTGTCTTAGAGTGCTTGCTCACAATGTCATCCTGTGGGTTCATATTGGATTGTCTTCAAGGCAGTGTCTCTGATAACATGGCTTCTAATCACCCTGCACCATGGGGACCCCAAGGAAGCCAGTCTAGTGTGGGCTCTTAGTTTAACATGTAGTTTAATATTCAGGTATATACCTGCATTGGAGCCCATGCTCTAACAGCTCACCTTTCCTGTGAAAGTGGAGTTCAGTGAACCAAATTTGAATTTTAAGAATACCCTTTTGTTGACTTATTCTCAGATTTACCAGGGTTTTAAGTCAAAGGCACCAAATATTTGTTTTCTGATAGGCAGAGGAAGAGCGAGAGGTAGCAAGTGCTTCCTTCTGACTAGTAATGCTGTTGTAATTGAAAAAGAAAAAATAAATATATACAAAGAAAAAATGATGAATGACTCCATTTCAATGCTTCAGACATGGAATGAAGTAGTATTTAAAGAAAAGGTAAGTCTTTTAATCTGTGTTAACTCTTTCAGAATCTGACTGTAATAAAATATGTGCATAGTTGGTACCTTTTATCATATTGCTCTGAGTGTTGCATTAGAACAATAAGTTTATGCTTAAAATTTTGTCCTGCAGTGAACTTCGGAGTCATTCTGATTTAAGTCTCAGTGAGATTAAAATACAAATTATTAGTGTTGATACTTGAAGTTTGGTTTTTAGTTAGAAAGGACAAACTGAGTTAGAACGACCCTTAAGTTGGGAGCTCATCTTGAGGACTACATCATAACAGGCAGAACCCTGCCCTCCCCTGTCTTTTCCTCAGGCCCCTCTCTCTGATATCTGGAGTCTTCTGAGAAGAGCTCCCAGTGCACTATGCACGTGGTAAAATGCCTGTTGTGGCTGTGGATAGTAATGTGCACTTTGGAGTGGCATTATCTGTTCAGTTCAGCCTCTTGGTAGTAACCTTCATTTGATTGTAATTTCCTTTATAACCCAGAAGCATGGAACCAGATTGGGGAAAATCAGGAAACATATGCACATGCACACACACATGCATGCATGTACGCGCACCCCCACACTTTCTCTAGACCCCTTGTGGAGACTTTGATCCCAGAATCGCTGCCACTTAGGCGATATGTGACCTCAGGCATTAACTCTGTCTCTTAAGTCATCAGTCTCAACATTCATAAAGTTAGGAAAGTAATGGTATTTAATTCACAGGGCAGTTTGGGGGATAAAATGGGGTATGTGCATCACTCAGCACAGTGCCTGGTACAAAGTAAGTGCTCAAAAAACGAGAGTTGTTATGGACAGAGGCATATGGGAGGTAGACTTGACCTTCACAAAGATGAACCTTACATTTCAGTAGACTGACTCCATAATGTCCATATTTTTAAAAAGTTATAATCTCTTTTATCAAGAAAGTTTTAAGTAGTGGTCTAACACTTATTTTAGGACATAAAATCTTAACTTTGTTAATGTTTTCTCATTTTTTAAAAAATGTCTTCCTAAAGCTTAGAGACTAAAATATTTAAAAATACTTCTTCCACAGTTTCATTGAGAATGGCAGGGAAATTTTTTAGTTCCTCTTAATTTTTCTTCTGAATTTTACTGAAGATAAGGGCTTTTCACTGCGCCACCTTCCCATTTTGTAGCATATGGGAATGTTGGCAATAAAAGTTTTAAAACCATAATAGCTTTCATCCCCATGTCCTAATTTTTGTCTCTTCCATTGGGTGACAAGCTGCTTAGATTCCTTTGTGGCAGAAGAAATAGAGTAAAAATCTTCCAGGGGACATGGAGGCTGGGCCAGACACAGACATTCTTTTGTAGTCAGTGTGCCAGGACAGGAGTGGGATGAGAACAAAACAGGTTAAGTATCAACATGTTGAGTTAGACTGTTGAATCACATTTGGGATTCCCCTTACAGCCATAGAGAACAGGCAGAAATGGTAAAGGATGAGAGGGAGTTTGGGACAAGTGTGGCCGGGACCTGTTGGTAGCTGGTAATTTTGTTGGGGGTGTGTGTGGGAGTTCTGGCTCCCCACAGGGTCTCCCTGACATCACAGGCAAGGGGGTCTACCATTTGGCAGGGCTGAAAGTCATGGCTCCCCTCTTGGCCTTCTCTGACACCATGGGGTGAGAGTGTCAAGGTTCTTCATTACAGCTCTGCAAGTGGAAATTTTGGTGCCCCACTCAGTCTTTGCTGGCATGGGTAGGGGTAAGGCCACCCTAAAAATAGGTTAGTTATTTTCATATATATATATATTTAGGGGCACTTGGGTGGCTCAGTCAGTGTCTGATTCTGGCTCAGGTCATGATCTCATGGTTCATGAGTTTGAGCCCCGCGTCAGGCTGTGTGCTGACAACTCTGAGCCTGGAGCCTAGTTGGGATTCTGTGTCATCTCCTCTCTCTCTGCCCCTCCCCTACTCACACTCTCTCTGTGTCAAAAATAAATAAACTTAAAAAAATTTTTTTTATTTATTTTTGAGAGAGAGAGAGAGAGTGTGCGTGCACAAGTTGGGGAAGGGCGGAGAGGAAAGAGGGAATCCTAAGCAGGCCTCGCGCCATCAGCACAGCACGCAAAGCCCAATGCAGGGCCCAAACTCACGAACTGTGAGATCATGACCTGAGCCAAGATCAAGAGTCGGACACTTAACCGACTGTGCCACCCAGGTGCGCCCCTAGGCCGTAGTTAGTTATTCTGTGATGTTTGGAGTAGAACAGTTAATGTCTGAAAGTTTTTTGGCTTGCTAGGCTGTGCCTTTCCAGGTCCTTTGGCTAGAGAGAGTAGGCTTCTGTTGAGATATTTTTTACTTGTGTCCGTAGGCATTTCTGCTTGCTTGTTTCTTCAGCCCCAAGTCTGGATATATGAGGTGAAAAGAAAACCCAGGGAGTCACCACCATGTTGTTCTACCATGTGTTTCCTAGCTGCCTGCCATCCTCTCTTCAACCTTTGGAATCTTCTTAGGTTTATTTTCTCCATCATGTCCAGGTTCTTAGTTATACTTAGCCATGTCCTGAGGTTTGAAATAGAATGCAGACATACTATATATACATTTAACTTTACTGTAATTCAACAATACTCTCCTATGGTTGGAAGAGGAGAGAAAAAAATTTTTTTAGATGATGGGGACTCTTCTGCCTGCTGTTCCATTTAATGGGTCTCTGCCCTAGAAGTGGGTGTAGTCATGCCTGAAACAGTATATATCATATGTTTATTTGTGAGGGATTTAAAAAATTTTGCCAACCACTAAAGTAGAAAGCATGGTTCAGATGACTATTTTATGGACATCCTTAGTATTTTATGAGCATCTTTGATGAAAAAATTAAAAGACTAATTGGAGGTCACAGTTAAACACTGACTAACAAAGAATTAGGAGAACCATTAAAATAATCTATGGGATTTTTTTTTTTAATAAACAAAGTCAGGTACTGTATGTTCATGGAAGTTGTATATAAATGAATGATTACATACACGTATATGTGTATATATATACCTCCTAGTTGTACACAAATTACACTGATGATGTGGGGTTTTTGTTTGTTTGTTTTTTGCGTGTGTTTTTTTGCATGTAGGTTCTCCAGATACAGATTCAAGAAAAAGTCATCAGGGATAGGCAAGGAAAAGTAGAACCTGTACCTGATAAGGAAAATAAAAAACTGCTCTGCAGAAAGTGCAAAGCCTTTGCATGTTACACTGTTGATATCAGAGTGGTGGAGGTAAGCAGCCTTTTTAACAAAGAGCACTGGGTCATTTTTTAGCACTAATTAAAGCTTACTCTTGGTGAGATATTTATAGTCAGACATTATTATTTTTATTGTTTTCATGACCATGGTCAATGTATTTTTAAAAAGCTGAACACGTTTTAATAGGAAATCCTTAACAATAAAGAAGAAAAAGAAGCCACTTAACTAAATATTACATAGCCATTAAAAATGGTTATGCTAAATGAATGGGGTATCTTGGATTCGATCCTAGAGCAGATAAAGAGTATTATTATAAAAAGTAGTAAAATCTGTAGTTAATAGTAATGTTCCAATCCTAATTTCTTAGTTTTGACAAATGTACTATGGGGTGTGAGAATTCAGGGAAGCTGGGTGAAGGGTCTACAGGAATCTTCCGGATAATCTTGGAAATTTTTCTGTAAATCTAAAATAATTCCGAAGTAAAGTTTATTAAACAAAATGATCATGAAGCTTATGTATAATGAAAAACTTCTTACAAACTAATGAAGTGGGAAAAATAACAAGGACACAAAATTGGAAATATGCTAGGACTATAGCAGTGTGACATAATAGCAATAATACCACCATCACTACCAGCAACAAAAAAATAAATTTAACTTTGTATAGAAAAAAAGACTAGGGGAAATATCTAAAAGGCATTACTATTTTGCAGTGAAATTCTGTGATATTTTCTACTATTTTATGTTTTCTAAACTTTCTTTTTGGGATAAAATCACTTTTATAACGAAAACAAAATATCTCATTTTAAAAAACAGGTTAGTCTTCTGAATTTTTTTTCCCTAATACTTTTGGATAAAACTTTGGATACAAAAATGTCTAAAGACAAAAGTTGGATAGAACTCCATTGCTGCTGATAAAGGGGAGGCTTGTTCAGATGATGAGTTTTCAGGGTTCTCTTTGGGCTTCAGAAAGCTGAAGTCTCTAATCAGTCCCTCTGAGCAAGAAGCATATTAGGGGTGATAGTAGCAAGTTCCCAGGCCTTTAGGAGTCTGCTTCTTTAGCTATAAAAGGTCCTTTCAGCTCCAATTTGAGTGATTTTTCTGTTGAAATGGTGCTTTATGACTTTTCCCGAGGGGCTGGTGTGTTGGGGTCTGCATTTGTTCTGTACAGTGTGGCCTTTCTGAGGTTTACTCTATAAAGTTGACTACAGGCAGAGCCTCTGAACCCTTTAGTCCCCAGCCCCCTTCAGATCCACATTGACCCTTTGCTCTTCTCTGTATCCTTTGGATTTTGCCTGCCAGGTAAATTCAGTCTTTGGAGATCTTCAATAAATACTCCCTTTTGTTTCTGAATCAATAAAGGGTATCTATTTTCAGAAGCTCAGTTCCCTGGAAACTTCTTAGTCCTCCTCTTCATGAGATGGCCCCTGTCACTTCACTTGTACCCTGACCCCCACCCTCATCTCCACCCGTGTAACTGGGAGTCAGGCCGCGTGGATTCTGGTCTGGCCTTCAGTGAATGCGTATTTCCTTCTTACCCCATCTGTAAAATGAGTGGGATCCTACATGCTCTTCATCTCAGATTAGGGTGGAGCTTTTTTAAATCACGGTTTTGTACTGGTTTTAATGTTGTTATTCAATCCCTTCATCCGTAGGAATGCCATTACACTGTGGTTGGAGATGCTTTCAGGAAGTGCTTTGTGAGTAAACTACACCCCAAACCAAAGAGCTTTGGATATTTTGAGAAGAGAGCAAAGATCTTCTGTGCCAGACCAAACTGCAGCCATGACTGGGGAATCCATGTGAAGTATAAGATATTTGAGATTCCAGTTATAAAAATAGAAAGTTTTGTGGTGGAGGATATTGCAACTGGAGCTCAGAAACTATATGCAAAGTGGAAGGACTTTCATTTTGAGAAGATACCATTTGATGCTAAGGAAATGTCCAAATGACCTGGGTGCCTCATTCTTTAGCTACAGGGGATGGATGACCGACCCTGACTGAAGAAATTAGCCCCAGTGGGTACAATCATGGATTGCTTGTACCATTGTGAAGGTATTTGCCCAAGGCTTGTATTGAACTAAATGTTTATGGCTTTCTGTAGGCCAATAAAGCTCTTAAGTACTTGGGAAAAATTAAAAAGCCTTAACTTCTTTTCCTATCCTTCCTCTTGCAACTGACCCCCAATGAATATCCAGTAGCCACTGGGTACACATTAGAATGAATGAATGAATGAATGAAAGGAAGGAAGGAAAGAAAGAAATGTTCAAAGTTTTTTCCATACTTCCCTTTCTTTCCTTAACCTACTACTGTAAACTGACTCTTGCCCTTAATCTACTGACATTGTTCTTGTTAATACCAGTGCCCAATCCATCGGGCACTTCTTAGGCCTTCTCTCTCTTTGATCTCTTTGCTGCTTTTGGCCCTGTTGAGTACTCCTTTCCTGGAACCCCCTCTTGGCTCCTATTTCTGTTAGCTCTGTCCCAGTCTATGCTGTTGATTCCTCTATGCTGATCTCTTAAATGCTGATAATTCTAAGGGTTCGATAAATATTCATATACATAGATATAGTAGTTACTCATATTTTCTATGTACCAGTGTGTGGCATGTAATCTTAAAATTCTGTAGGACAACTTTTAGTAATGGGATTATGTAGAGGATACAGTACTTCTTGAGAAATTGATTTCTGTTTTTATAGTTTATTGTACATCTTGCCCTATTAATTTGTTTCCTTAACCCGTGCTGTTGTTCCCTTTGAATAGTCATCTCAAGCCATTTTGTAATAATAGTTGATGGTCCACACTTTGGACTCTGTTCTCAGGTTCCTTGGATGAAACTGAGGAGATAAATTTGGCTGTCCTATCCACTTAAAAAATCAGACTATGTATTCAAGTGGCATTCTTGTGTCATTAAACAAGGTTGGCTGATGCCCTGAGAGTTGTTTGCGGTTTTCCAGACATGGGCACAACTGCCTGAGTTTTGCTGTTTCCATGTAGGCCACGGTATTTTGTGTTCAAGGCAGGGTAGGCTCTGTAATAACTTAAGTATTCTCTAAAACAGATTCAGATTAGTTGTTTGTAATTCACCAGGACCATAAATGGCTTAAACAAACCTTCAAACATCACAAAATGCTAATAATATGTTCAACATCTGTGATTATATAACCCTTTTCATGTAGCACCTGTTTATATCTGAAGGCTATTTGGTGTCCAAGAGACCACCCAAATCAACCCTGAAGTTCAATGGGATAACATGCTTCAGCCACCTCATTCTCCATTTGATCTGGTAAGCAGTTGTGCTGGCCAAGAGTCAGCAAACTTGCCAGTTACATAACTCCTCTTTGGCTTAATTTCTTTCATCTGTAAAACAAGGATAATACACCTACCTGGAAGGGTTAGTGGAGTTTTTAACAAATAATGTATGAAAAGTACATGATATATATATATATAGGAGTTGTATGGTAATGGTTACTCTCAGTAATATTCTTAGACACAATAAAAATGGATTACTTAAGCCAACCTGCTTGAGTTTTATTTTCCCATGCCAACAAGTAATTGTCTGACACTGGCCGAGTACCCTGCAAATCAACCCAGTTCTGACACTGTCAAGCTGGAAGATAGCTTCAGATCCCACAGGTCAAGGGTTCTCAGTCCTAGAAGCCTGCCCCGCCCCTTCCCACTTCTGGCATCATTGCCAGTCCAGGTAATCACCTGTGTCTCTGACTGACAGGCTATAGATCAGGGGTCCCAATGACCTCCTCCTTGAATTTGATTAATCTGTTACAGTGACTCACAAAACTGACAAACATTGTACTTTCTAAATTACCAGTTTATCAGAAACGGATATAACTCAGGAACTGCCAGATGGAAGACATGCATAGTGCAGGGTATGGGAAAGGGCAGGGACTTCCCATGCCCTCTCCAACTCTCTACCTGTTCACCAACTAGAAGCTCTCCAAACAAAATTATTTGGTTTTTTTAGGGAGGCTTTATTGTATGAGCATGACTGATCAAATTATTGGCCAGTGGTGATTGATTCAACCTCCAGCTCCCCTACCCAGTGGTCAGGAGGTGAGACTGAGAGTTCTAGCTCTCTAATCTCAAGAGAGTTGGTTGTCCTGGCAACCAGCCCCCATCCTTAGGTGTGGTCCAAAAGTCACGTCATTAACATCACAAGATGTCACTTAGGGATGTTGCTTGTCACTTAGGGAATGCCAAAGCTTTTAGGAGCTCAGTGCCAGAAATGGGGAGGAAAGCCAAATACACATTTCTTATATAAATCACAATCTCACAAGTACCTCTTTTGATATGTGATTGCCTTTTTTGGATGCTGTTGTTTAAGAACTTTAATAGGATGTTGAAAACACCTATTGGAGATTTATTTGAGAAAAGTTCTTTCAAGTATCTACATGGTTCAGTTTGGATAAAGGTGAGTTATCCTCTCTTCAGCCAACAGAAGGCAGACTGAAGGCAAAACAAAAAACCTAGGATTTCCTTACAGGACTTTTGCACCAAGTCAAGCCAGGGCCAGGCATAGAGCCTGAAACAGAGTTAGGTCCTCAGTTACTATTTACTGAATGGAAAAAACCTGGCAGTTTAGGGTTTTAAGAATTGCAAACTCTTGACTGATGGCTAAATGCAGGTCATTGGATTTCTAGGTCAAAGGCTGGCTGCCAGAACCCATCGGGGAGTCTTTTTCAGGGGTATATATGCCCCACTTCCATTAGGGCGTTCCAGCAGGGCGTCCAGCCACATGCACTTCCTGAAGTTCATCAGGTGGTTCCGACACAATCCGCTATGCACCCACAGGACCTGGTTTCTCGTTGGCCCCTGCCGGTGCTGACACTGTGATGGGTTTTTCTTCAAATGCCTGATTGTGTATCAAGGGCTGTAAACTCCAATTCCTGTCCTTAAAACTGATATTGTTACTTGAATTTAAAGAGACAAACCATCAGGTCAGCATTTCCTCCAGCATGTCCTGTGGAACACACACGCTGTGAGACGCTCTGAAGAAAATAGCCTGTGAGCAGATGGGCTCCTGTACGGTCTGCTGCCAGCCTGCCCCTCCAGTGAGTGATTTACAGCCTACATGGTCATTGTGTCATTGTGTCGGTTCTGTGCTAACAAGACCCACTTAACCCAGCGGTTCCCAAATACACTGACCCTGGAAGCCTGTTGTTCATGGGACACCGTTAACGTCCTGCAGAAGCACAACAGCAGGTATCCAGCCCGGACGTGGACTAAACAACCAGAGCCAAGTTGGAATGTTAATTTCAGGATCATAGCCAGTAACTCTTTTATTACCCTATGTAATAAAACTATATGGTTTCACGCAGCAAATCTGTACTTAATGCATAGGCCTCAGTTCTTGGGATACAAATTATTAAAACTATTAAAACTATCAGCTATAATTATATAATCTTTGTTCATGATAATTAGGCTGTCCAGGTGAACAAAAACTACTCGGGTGCTAAATTCTGTTTGTGGTCATGACACTTTACAGCTTCCTCAGAAGGCAGCCATGGAACCTCAGTTTCTCTTTTCCAGAAGTGATTCTCCGTTGCTCCTGCATAACCCTGCCGGGTACCACACTGTCCTCACATAACCTTGAACGGGAAACGGGGCCACAAATACTGTTCTCCATTTTGGCGACTTGGAAAACTCCCAATTTCAGCCTACAAAATACTGGCAGATAAATCTCTAAGTTCATAAACTAGTAACTGCCAGCCCAGAGCTGCTAGCGACCACATCCCCTGCACATGGAGCAGCCCTGAAGAAGGCGGCCAGTGGAGACGGAAGGTAAGAAGTGAGGGAGAGGATAAGGAGGGAACCTGGGTTTGAGCCACCAGATCCAATCAAGCCTAGGGCCGTGGCCACCTCTGTTCTTCAGGTTCTATGAGCCAATTATTATTACCATTGACTAATATTTTTGCTTAGCCAGTTTGAGTTGTGCTTCTTAGCCAGTAAGAGCTGTGACTAATGCACCCTTCCCCTAGCTTTCCCTCCACGTACTAAAGGCTGCCTCAGAGCCAAAGACACACGTGCTTACTTGCTGCATTGGATCAGTCTGTTACCTCAGGGTGCACACCAAAGAACACACGGTTTCCTAGCAGGCAGCAGGCGTGATGGATTTGGAAAGCTGTGAGAACAAAGGAGATGAGACTCCTGTGGAGAGGCGGGAGGCCTGGGACCAGCAAGGGCAGCATACGTGCAGTTGGCAGGGAGATTGATGCCTTCTTGAGAAACTAGGCCAGAGAAGTTTACTTGTTCCATCCGGTTGTGGCCAAGATTGGGACACAGGGCAAGACGTTTTATTAATGAACAGGCTAGAGGGTGTGTTTGGAGGCAGAGGAGTCTGGAAGTGAAGGGACCCCGTTCTGGAAGTCATAGCCACAAGAATCTGTCTCTGCATAGCCACTGGATTCGGGGAGCCACACAGCTCCCCAGGAGCTCAGTCATGGAGAGCTGAGGCAGTGAGGTCTGTTTTCTCAGCCTTTCTTTGTGTTTTTATGTTAGGACTGATCCTTATTTGAAGGTCCCAGGCTTTTTTTTTATACAACAAGGTTATGTCTGTAATTTTTTCTTAGCACAAACTAGGTCCCAGGACCTCAGAGGCAGGGATGCTCAATAACCTGTCTTGTCCCTTATCTTGGAAGAGGTAGAGACGGGACTTGATCCCGGGTGTTCCGATGGCCTGGCCACATTCCCTGCATGCTGGACTTGAGATTTAAAATTCATTAGAAGGAGACTAACTTGTGAGCTATAAGGTGCCCTGTTATGGACTGAATGTCTTTTGTCCCCCACCCCAAAATTCCTATGTTGAAGCCCTAACTCCCAGTGTGTCTCTTTGGAAAAGGGACCTCTGAGGAAGTGATTAAGGTTAAATGAGGTCCAGGGGTTGGGACCCTGATCTGATAAAATCAGTATCTTTAAAAGACAACAGAGAGCCAGCTCTTTCTCTGTCTCCTCACACATGCATTAAGACAGAAAGCTCTGACCAGGAAATGAAGTGGCTGGAAACTTGATCTTAACTTGTAGCCTCCAGGAAGGAGAAAATACATTGTTGATGTTTGAGCCACCCAGTCTATGATATTTTGTTACGGCAGCTGAGACATGTGCCCCAAAATGACGTCAATGACAATAAGGACGTAAACTAGAGGACACGAAAATAAAAAAATGATGATCTGCTCACCACACTTACATTATTGCTCCTACTAACTTCTTGTCTGCTCCCAACCAGGGCAGAGAAATCCTGGTTCCCCAACTCTTCCATTTCACCTGTATAGCATGGATGTGGTTGTAAAAGCAGGAGAGGTTAAACGTCACCCAGGCTTCAGGATGCTGGTAGCCTGAGACTCGCTCTGCTCTAAACAGGCCCAGACTGAAGCCTCACATACCACAGAATTCAATTCCAAAGTCAAAAAGGTTTGCTTGAAAATAGATTTAATCTGTTCTAAGTCTCTCTCCAAAACCACCTCCAAAGTCCTCCTCTTAACTGAAAAATTTTCTGGGGACGATTTTCGAAGATAGCAAAAGAAAAATGTCACAATTTCTTTAGTGTTGATCCATCCAAAGGTACATAATCAAAAAATGTCAGTGTCTGATCTGAGCTGTCTGGATCATTCACTCTGAAGGAAGAAGGGGGCAGGGGAGTCACAATCACTACTGTGATCTGAAGTGGGAGAAAGTTCTCATCTATCCATGTCAGTTAACTCTGGCATACTATGCATAGGCCAGGGAGTCTCAAGGGAAAGGTTTCACCGAAAAGAGGGGAGCAGAGCCAAACAGGAAAGAGGACAGGCAACACCTCCTGAGAAGACTTAACAGGCTGACAGTGAAAAAAATCAACATCCTGTAATCAGTTTCCTTAAAGACAAGCTCAGTTTTCCCTTTCTGGCACTACTGACATTGCCACCACTTGAGCTTCCAAATTCCAGAGAGAGAGCCAAAGATTCACAAAAATAGAGAATGCAGAAACTGCTCGTTTTGTGCCTGGAGGGATGGCACCAGAACACGTCCGTGCTCACGTGCATGTGTGCAAGGCAGCACCCCTGGGGGGAGGCCCGCACGTGGAGGGGGGTGCTCTGCACCAAGGGCCCGGCCGGCCGGTGGCACTTCGCTCCCTCCTGGTGCAGCTCCAGGTGCAGGTGACCTACTTGGCCATCTTGCGAACCATGTAGTTGAGGATGCCCCCGTTGTGGAAATAAGCAAGCTCCACGTCGGTGTCGAACCTCATGATGGCCTGGAAGGTCTTCCCGGTGTCAAGCTGTGATGACAAAGAAGCAGAGGAGAATCCGTGAGGGAGGAGGCTAGGCAGGGAGGGGCGCCCACTCACCCTGTCCTCAGGGCTGCCGCGTGCAGTCCCGGGCTCCAGCCCAGACCCAGGAAATCAGAAGCTGCATTTGGACGAGACCCCAGTGGACTTCTCTGCACAGGGAAGCATCATGGCGTATGAGTGATGGCGGTGACAGGCAACAGAGAACCAGGTCTCCTGGGGCAGCAGCAACTAACGATGTTCGGGATGGCGTTTTCTCTATTTACTTTGAGAGGCAGAGAGAGAGAGCATGCGCGCACCTCAATGTGGGGGCAGGGGCAGAGAGAGAGGGAGAGAAAGAATCCCAAGCATTCAGTGTGGGGCTGGAACTCACAAACCCCAAGATCATGACCTGAGCCCAACCTGGACACTTACCAGATGGAGCTACCCAGGTGCCCCTGCATGGTATTTTCTAACCCTCTCTAGGAGCTGCGGGTCAAGAGAAGTCTCATTAAGGTGGTCCCATAGGCAGTGCGGGGCACTTGGCCTCACCTCACATAGGGAGCTGTCATTTTTACCTCTGGGCTAATCAAAATCTGGGGCCTGGGGTGAGGCTCAGGGATGGGGTGTGTCCACATTTTGATAATAAAAAGGTATTTTTTGGGTAATGTGACAATGTGTGGTCTTTGAGCTTCCCCCACCCCTCTCTGGGCTAAGGGAGACTGGGCCACAGCAGAGACAGCGGGGCTGGTTGGAGGGTAAGAAAGGAAGTGATGGTGACCACACGCATAAACAAGCAGTAAGTAATCAGTCAACAGCTGCCATCCTCCCTGCAGTCCTACTGAGTGATTTTCTTCCTTCCAAACTCTACTCCTTTCCTTCTGACGGGATTGATTATAAACACACAGCCCTGTTTACTTGGGCCCGGTGCGGAGAGGCTCAGCTTACCTTGACCTGCACTTTCATTCGTGGTTTGAGGTTTTCTGGAATGATGATGGTGTATCGTTCCCGCCCTGTGAGTCCCAGGATGTCTGCAGTCTCCCCAGGAAGATATTCGAGGGGAATCACCCCCATTCCCACCAAATTACTGCGGTGAATGCGCTCGTAACTCTCCGCCAGGACAGCTTTGATTCCCTGAGGAGCCAAGACAGTACTTTGGACACAGTTCCAGTTTTCTTTAGCTACAAGGAAACTTTACAAAAGGCTTCTTAAGTCTTCTCACACCTAAATTCTTTCTAAGTACCAACTGGCTGTTTACAATAAAGTTGCTCTCTAATTATAAATAACACAGTAGATAGTCTGAACTGACTGCCTATAAGTACAGGCCACGTGCAAGCATGTGAATGGATTTTCTCAATCCACCCTCTGCCAGCTCTGGGAGGTAGAGGCCATTATTGTCCCCCCTTTACCCACGCAGTCAGTGGAGTAACTGGTATTGGAACCCATGTAGTTTGACCACACACTTAGCTGCTTTGTGATACAACATCTCTTAGCAAACTTTCATTGTTATCTGGATTCTACACCACAAAACACCATAATCATTTCTATTTCCCTGGGATTTTGCTACTATAGGTGTAGACACAAAATATTTAACCAAAAAAGCAACTTCCAGAACATACTATCGAGAAAGTAAATGATGTGCTGCTTTTACAATTCCTGTTTCAAGGACCGAATTGCACTGAATACAGTCTTGATATTAAGACTTCCTGTAAAGTACATTGTATTGGTGAACTAGAAGTGGCAATATACAGCAGTGCTCAATAAGCCAGGATCCTTGATTAACTAGAACACCCCACTCTTAAATATTAGTTAATTGTAATATAATATTAAGATACCCCTAAACGGGCTCTTGATACATAGAGTGCACTTTTTTTGAGGGGGGAGGGGCTGTAGGAGAGGGAAAGAGAGTCTCAAGCAGGCTCCACACCCAGTGCAGAGCCCGACTTGGGGCTCAGTCTCACGACCCTGAGATCATGACCTGAGCTGAAATCAAGAGTCGAACGCTTACCTCACTGAGCCACCCTGGTGCCCCTTTAGGGTATACTTTTAAGCCCCCCTGCATGAGGATCATTCTGGGAACTTGTTAAAAATGTAGGTTCTTTAGGCATTACCCCAGATCAGGACCTCTTGCAGGGAGCATGGAGGGGAGGAAGCTAGTGATTCTTGTAAGATGCGGGAGCCGTAGACACAAAGCACTGGTTCTCAAACTTTGCCACACATTCACATCACCCGGGCAGGCTTTTACAATGCCCACATGCAGGCCTTTCTCCTTAGCAACTAAACCAGAATCTTTGGGCATGAGATCCTGGCATAGGTATTTTTAAAAATCCCACAAGCGTTTCCACATTTAAAAATAAGTGTATAGCGGAAGAACACGTTCTTCAGAGCAGCAGATATTCCGTCTGGATTTACGTACACGTATTCACTAGGAGGGGGGTGGTCCTGTGCACGTGCCTAGCTCCCGGCAAGGGCTGCGCGGCACCGCAGACCGCAGTCGTCAGTCCCCCTCAGCCAGGAGCACAGCCCAGCACTGCTGAGCAGCCTGGCTTGGGCTGCCCGAACCTGGAGCCGTTCTGTACAGAGGTCTAGGCTCCTAGGAGCCCCTTGCGTGCCGGTTCTCTTACCCTCCGCCAGCTCTTACGGTTCCCTCTCTGGCTGCGTGCTGTACCGGGTCTCATTTCTACCACCAGCTCCCAGCCTTCTTCCTAAAACCCTTTCCTCTTCTGTCATTTCTCCGGTTCTTTCTAGCAGCTTCTCAAAAAGGCAGGCTTTTGATATATTACCAAGTAATCAGAGAACATCCTCCCCCCACCCCGTGCCAGAGCAAAAGGATGGATTAAAAAAAAGAAAAACACAGTAGGTGTGATGTTCAAACACATTATCCTGGACTTCTGGAGGGCAGCCTGCCAGACACCACATTCTTTACTGTAGACATCAACTTATTTAGCGGATGTCAACTTACTTAGTGCTTCCCAAGGCTTAATTTGCTGGAGCCATAAATCATTTGGATTGACACTGGCTATGGCGTATCACCCAACCCCGAGAATTAAAGCTGAGTTGCAAGGCTCTTCCAGCAAATGCTCAGGAGGTAAAAGCTGCCTGCTCCCTGCATGGCCCCTCCATGGGGACGCCGCCAGAGGGTCAGGCCCTGAAATGGTAGAAGGTTCTAAAGAGCTGCCTGTCTACATCCAGAGAGCACTGCCTTTTCCCTCGGGAGTCTACAAGCTGATTCACCGGCAGTGAGAAGCGACTGTAAAAACGTGCGCTCCCGCGTGTGTCCAAAGCGCAGGCTCCTTACTTTCCCCTTCTGTGAACCTCCTGACCGACAACACAGGATGGGCCGCCCGGGCTTACTGCGCTCCTGGGACAACCGCCTGAGATACATTTCTGATCCTCAAACTGAGTATTATGAAAACCATGAAATTCTTCCCTACAAAACAAAGACATACATACACCCTTTTCAACAGAATTTCAGAGACTTCACAGACCCTCGTCCCAACTGCTCTACAGACACCCCAAAGATCCATGGTCTCCCGAAAATGAATAACCGATCTAAGGAACCAGTGCAACTCTAGGTCACCCTTCACTGAGTGAGGTAAAGCCAGGTCCACCATGAAGCAGTTGCACAAACATCACACGCTTTCCTGAGCTCGCCTGCTGGGATCTCTCTCCATCATACTCACCAGGAGGAAAGGGCCCTTGGCCGCCCAGTCCCGGGAGCTGCCCGAGCCATACTCTTTGCCAGCTAGCACGATCAGGGGAAGGCCAGCCTGCTGGTACTGCTCCGCGGCATCGAACACATCAAGCTGAGGAAGAGAAAAGGAAGGTTTTACAGATGCGGTAAAGGCACAGAGTGTGGACACAGGCAGTGGCACCTGGTAACTGCAGGGTCAGAAGGGTCTTCAGTGGCCCATGTCAACACAAAGCCAACAGAAACTCAACCAATCAGTTGTCTGATTTACAAATTTCCAATTAACTCCATCTATTTACCCCTACCGGTGAATTGTATATTCTTTTAACTGAAATGCCTGGTTGTTGTCCTCGTTTTAGAAAAACAATTCTAATCTTAAGGCACCAAGGGAAAAAAAGGAAAAGATCAGACTTTTTTTCCCCTCTTCCGTTGATTAAACAATTAAAAAAAATTTTTTTTTGAATGTTTATTATTTTGAGAAAGAGACAGAGTGCGAGCAGGGGAGGAGCAGAGAAAGAGGGAGACACAGAGTCCCAACCAGGCTCCAGGCTCTGAGCTGTCAGCACAGAGCCCAACGTGGGGCTTGAACTTACGGACTGCGAGATCGTGACCTGAACCGAAGTCGGACACTTAACCGACTGAGCCACCCAGGCACCCCTGATTAAACTATTTTAAAGCTTAAAAAACAGAGAATCTCAGCTAAACCTGGGATTTGACTCAGAGACTCAGTCACGGTCCCTTGGGAAGGGTAGCTAAACACAAAGAAGGCAACATGTTCTAAAATCATAAAAAATGCAAATTTTTATTAGCCACCTTTCTACATGGAAGTCAAGGCAGAGACAGTAGGAAGTAGAAGCCTCCATCAATAAAGGACAGGAGAGGACTAATATTTTAGTGTACATGAGAAACATCTAACACAAACAATTTCATGTGTTTTTCACAAGAACTCTGAATGTTCTGCGGAGCCAAGACTTCAGGAAGATGTGATATTGTTGCTCGTGATTAAGTAATGAAACAATTGTTTCTCCTGGCTACTTAAGGAAAAAAAAAATCCCTCAGAAGAGTGTTTCCTTCAAAAGAAGCTCTAGAAAGGTGTATAATCA
The DNA here is from genome assembly GCF_023721935.1 of Panthera uncia. NCBI lineage: Eukaryota > Metazoa > Chordata > Mammalia > Carnivora > Felidae > Panthera > Panthera uncia. The sequence goes on along the minus strand of NC_064807.1, from coordinate 53,497,081 downwards.
AACTCCGAAGTAAGCTTTCACAAATTACTATTTTGGCGGGCTGCTGGCGCCTCTGGTTAGTTCTACATGGCCCTCTGGGAATCTGGGGAGCTTACACAGCAACAGCTCCCTGCACTCTCCCTCTCTTCTAAAGAAGAGGACATAAAATTTTGTTGTTTTCTTCTATTGCTCCTCTATGGCTCTAGTGTTATATTGAAACCACCAGTTCTTCATTTCTCCATTTTGTTATCTACCAATTTCCTGCTTCAATGGGGATTTGGCTAACTACCATTCCCCTAGGGTCCCCTCTCCCCAACCTCCCAATAGAATTATGTCAGACATTTTGGGTAAGTCAGTATTTGGTATCTGCATTACTTTGACTATGTGAATGTTATTTATAGCTGAGTCATGTAATATACTATGATTTCCTTTTCTTGGCAATTAAAAAAAAAATCCCCACTGGTATTGTGTGTGTGTGTGTGTGTGTGTGTGTGTGTGTGCGTGCACACACACTCATCTATTTCTATGTCCCTACCCATCAATGAATCCTCAAACACTCTGCCTAAAGTACAAATCTTCTCTAAGGACATTCAAATGTATCAGGAAGTATGTCATTTGTTTTTATTTTTGTTTATTTTCTAAATGTTTATTTTTTTTTTTTAATTTTTTTTTCAACGTTTTTTTATTTATTTTTGGGACAGAGAGAGAGCATGAACCGGGGAGGGACAGAGAGAGAGGGAGACACAGAATCGGAAACAGGCTCCAGGCTCCGAGCCATCAGCCCAGAGCCTGACGCGGGGCTCGAACTCACGGACCGCGAGATCGTGACCTGGCTGAAGTCGGACGCTTAACCGACTGCGCCACCCAGGCGCCCCTAAATGTTTATTTTTTATTTTTGAGAGAGACAGCAAACAGGGGAGGGACAGAGAGAGAAGGACAGCAGGCTGACCTGATGTGGGGCTCAAACTCACCAACCATGAGATTTGTGGATGGCTCAGTTGGTTAAGCATCAACTTTTGGTTTTGGCTCAGGTCATGATCTCACAGTTCATGGGATCAAGCCCCACTGTTAGCCTTGTGCTAACAGTGCGGAGCCTGCTCGGGATTCTCTCTCCTCCTCTCTCTGCCCCTCCCCTGCTTGCGTGTGTGCGCTCACACATACGTACTCTCTTCTCTCAAAATAAAGAAATAAACATTTTAAAAAATAAAGATGAAAACATCCTTTCCATGGAGGGATAACTCCTCAAGCTTCAGTCCTATTCCAATTCAGACGGATTCTTCTCTAGATGTGGTGCACTGATGTTATGGAAGAATCTTCCTTCACCAACGTCCTGGGGATCCCTTGCATTTCTTTTCCTGGATCCTACATCTTCCCTTTTTGGCTTATTCCCTCATTTTGGTAAAACGCATTCACCAAGTCATTTCCTGAGACAGGGATTGAGGGGTATTTTTAAAGTTTTTGAATCTGAATATGTTATTATTTTTAACATAGGACATGGAATCCTGGGGTGCAAACCAGTCTGTTTCCAGTGTTGCTCTGAGCACTTCTAATCCCCAGAACATTACACATAAGCTGTTCTTCTTGCTTTTGAAGTTTGTAGATCTTCTTCTTATCTCTGCTGCACTTAACTTCCCAATGATGTGACTTGGAGCTGTTCTCCCGTAATCATGTGGGCATTCAGTGGGTGTAATCTGGAGTCGGATCTTGCAGTTGGGGAATTTTCCTTGTGTTACTTCTTGAATATTTTCCTCTCTTCTCTTTTCAGCCTCTCTGTTGAGTCAGATGCCGAGCCTCCTCATCTCCGTCTTGAATTTTCTTATATTTTCTCTCTAACTTTTCCTTTGTCTTTCTGTTCTATATTCTGAGAGATTCTCTCAACTAAGCAACTTTTCCTGTGAAATTTTTTAGGGGCTTTTTTTTTAATTATTAAAAGAGCCCATATTTATTATTATTATTTTTTTATGAAAAGTCCTTTTTGTCCTCTGATTACCTTATACCACCAACAGAAAATCATTTCAGCACTCTGAGAAGACAGTATTTTTCTTGCAGTTTTCTTCTGCTCCCTGCATTATCTCTGTTATCTTCTTTCCCTCCCCACACCCTGTTCTTTGTGTATGTCTATCTTTCAGGTTCAAGGCTTGGCTCAAATGTCGGTTCATCTCGGTCTCCTTATTTCAGATGAGGCACTGAACATCTGACCAGAAGTTCTATGCCACGGCAGGACTTGTAAAAATAAGAGGGGTTCACTGTGACGGCCGTATACCGGAGGCCTCCCAGTGTCTATAACTGCACGCCTTTTCCCCTTGGTCTCTTGGGCATTCGACCATTTAATTGTATTTTTTTCATTGAATAGTTTATCGTCCCTGTTCTTCACTGAACAAGTATCTACTGGGCACTGACTTTGTGTTGGGTCCTGGTGACTAGTGATTATCTGTGAAGAGTCTGCTTTACTAAAATATCATCTGTTACAACTGGGGCATATGGGTGGCGGTAGACCACACTGACTTCGGAGCCAGACTCTCTAGGTTTTAATATCCACTTTTGGGATCTTAAAACACGGACAATCATGGTACCTACCTCAGAGGGTTGTGATGAGGATTAATAGATCAATATATACAAAGAGCTCAGAAGAGTACCTGGATGTAGTAAGTTCCATATAAATACTAGCTACTATTATTGTTAAGTAAGTCGGAAGGGCTATTTCTCAAGTAACTTAAACAGTGTTCAAGCAGCTTTGCAGTATCTGCTGGATGCCGAGGACAAACTGCATGTGTCAGAGAGTATCTGCCACATTATATGTGTCATTCCATTTAAGTGTAAGCCTCAGAGCCGGACAAGGCAAGTATCATTCTACTTTGCAGGTCAGAAAAATGAGGCTCAGAGAGGAAAATAACTTGCTGAATGAACGCTCCACAGCTGGTATGTCCGATTCAAAATGTAGACTTTCTCTGCCTCTCACATGCCTCCCATCTGTGGCTCAACAAGTCCCGCTGTAACAGGGCCAACTCCAAATGGCTCCCATTAGGACCCTAGCAGGCCTCCGAGGGCCCTTTTTTTTCTAGTGGTGTGGTGAGTGAAATTAAATGCTAATAAAGTCATACAACAGTGCTTGTTGATAAAGAGCTCTGGAGACCTTAACCTGGAATTTCCCTCCTCAAATACCTGAACCGATGAAATTTCAGTCAGAGCCTGACAAATGCCGGCCTCTCAACCAAGCAGAAGACACAATACTTACAATTTCTCCAGAAGGCAGATGTATAGTCTGTGGTGCCTGCTTGTTCAGAAATTTGTTTAATAAGCGAATGTTGGCAAATGTCCCCCGTGCCATGATGGCATCGTTACCTCGGCGGGAGCCGTAGGAGTTGAATTCTCGTGGAGTCAAGCTAATAATGCAAGCGGGAGAGGAGCTGGCTTAGTGAACGGAACAAAGGTGAAACTTAACTTACATCAAGACAAGAGAAAAACCACAGACCTAGATAGCTCTCTAATCTAATAAGCCTTGCTCTTCAAGGCAGGAAAGCTATTCCTAACATCTGCTGAGGACAGTAGAGGCAGATGTCAGAAGTGGGGCACTGAAAGGCAGAAATCAACATTCTCCTCAGGTTAACTTGTAGTCTCATAAATCTGGGTAAAAAACCAGGAGGAACTCTATTGAGTATTTATTTTATTTATTCATTAGGGTAGCCTAGGGAACTTCACAAAAGATAAAACACTAAAAATAGGTAAGAAAAAGAAAACAGAAAGAATAATCAGTATAGGCCAGTCAGGTGGAGCCAAGAATGAGGGAAACACAAGGTACATTCTGTAAACTAACAGGAAGGAGATCTACTTCTCACGAACTCAATGTGCTGGGCAGACACACGACTGGCAACGTGGTTTACGATTTTCATAAGATAAAAATCAGAGCAATGCTGAAGAGGCAGAACAGCTATTCCTTGTCCTGAAATCAAAGAAAAATCCTGTCTGTGGGCCCCAGTGAAAGGACACTTTGTGACGGCAGGGACAACAGCTTACAATTAACACAGCGATCAGCTCCCTGGCTGTTTCTGAAAATGCTAGGAAGTGTGTCTGATGGTGATCTGATCTCATGATGAGATGTAATTTGAAGATTGAGAGAAGGTGTGAATGGGCTTTAGGAGTAGGTGAGCATATCTACAAACTCCTGAAATTGTATCTGGAATGCTGGGGATATGTGCATTTTTCTGGGAATGTACTGTATTTCCCTTCATTCATTTCCCTACGATTCCCATTCTCAAAAGATTGTCAACAATCACCAATCAAAAAAAGTATTGGTCACGGCTTGTTTCCTTAGTTTCTGTATTCAGCTTCAATCTCTGTTTCTCTGTTTGCTGTTGAATTCTTTTCTCCCATTCATTCATTCACTCAACATTTACTGACCACCAGTTATGGGCCAAGAACTATTCAAAGGGCCTAAGGTACACTGATGAACCAAACAGATTAAGATCTGCGCCTTCGCAGGGCTTACATTCTAAAAGGTGGAGACAAAGAAATCATAATAAAAAAAAGAGCACTGTTTATTAGTGTTACTAGAATGTGGTTAATAACTGAGGGAAAAAAAAAAGTAGATCAAAGCAAAGAGAACAAGAGCATGGGCAGGGTAACCTCATGGAGGAAGACTTGAATTGGCAATGGAGTTAACCAGGCAGATTATTTGGGGGAAGAGGATCCAAGAGGAAAAAACAGCCAGCTCAAACCATCAGGCAGAAAGGCGTTTGGCTTTGCCTGGAACATTTGATAAACAAGGCAATCGCCAGTGTAGACTGAGCTGCACGGATGAGGGGGAAGGGCAGGGATTCGCTGACACCTCTTGAATATCACCTGCCTGTCTCTGCTTGCTGATGGACGCTTGTCTCCCATTCAAAGTACAATCATATCCCTTTAAAACCTTACTATATGCGTCTGTGTATAGAAAGTTCCTGTACATTTAATACAGTAGTTGCCCCACATTAAAAAAAAAATCTTGACATAGACTCCTGTATATCACCTCCGCTAGAGGTGGGCTATCTTCTTAAACCTTCAACACTCACATTTCTGGGGAACATGGAATAGTCTTGCTCTGCACATGACTGTCCCATAGGATGCACTAGGAGAAGGCAGAGACTGAGTGGAGCACAGTAGGAGGGGGATGTATGAAGAAAACAGGTCAGCTACCAGGCAAGTGCGGTGAGGGCAAGGCAGTTTTCCTCTCCCACTGACAAAACAAAACACAAGAAGGAAGGGAAAGGGAAGGGAAAGGGAAGAGAAAGGGAAGGGAAAAGGAGGGGGAAGGAAAGAGAAAGGAAGGGAAGGGGAAGAGGAAGATAAGGGGAAGGGGAAGGGAAGAAGAAGGAAAGAGAAAGGGAAAAGAAAGAAAGGAAAGAGAAAGGGAAGGG
>NC_064807.1:53366177-53491699 GCF_023721935.1 Panthera uncia | reverse complement strand
AAAAGAAAGAAAGGAAAGAGAAAGGGAAGGGCAAGAGAAAGGGAAAGAAAGGGAAGGGGAAGGGCAAGGGAAAGGAAAGAGAAAGGGAAAAGAAAGCAAAGGGAAGGGCAAGGAAAGGGAAGGAAGAAGAAGGTGCTGGATTTTGTTCTTCAGATCAGCCCTGGGCTTCATCCCTGAAGAAGCTGATTCAGGAGGTGCAGAGAGGAACCGGAATTTTTATCTCCCCAGATGATTCTTATGGAAAGTCAGATCTGGGAACGACTCCAATTACTATCGGTGTTATCAGGTGACAAGAGATAATACTGGCATAATAGCTGTTAAAATCAGTCTAGACTGAAGGATTGGCAAATGGATGTGTCAGCCACTGTTCTCAGAAATTCCTCCTCTCAACCAGGACCTGGCTACGCACCTCAGGTGACATCCCTGCCGAGTGCGACACAGGCGGAGAGCAAAGCCCATACCCTCACGGCAGCCAAGCTGGGGCGGGAACGACAGCTGGGTCTCATGGGGACATTAGAAGGAAGGTCCCCTCCCTTGCTGATGGAATCTCCCAAGGAAGCTTGGAAGCAGCAAACAGAAAGGGTGACTGTTTTTCAAGCCTCAGCGTTCAGAGAAAACCAGACTCTGATTCAAAAGAGAAATACTGGCTTCATTCATTCCATTTCTGTCTTTTAGTCTTTTTTTCCCTCACTCACACTTACCCTCTGTTAGTTAAGTAGCGAGCAGCGGGGCTGTTTCTTGCAATATTTCCAGCCGGAGAAATGTGGTCAGTTGTTACCGAATCCCCCAAATTTAACAGCACATATGCATCCACTATAGACTTAGGCGGCTGGATATCTGAAGTCTAGCAAAGCATACAGCAAGTCAGTGTTGGCCCAGGTTTGCTCCAACAAGTCACCAAGGGAGTCTCAACGGTCACAGCAATGGTCTGTGGACCTGAACTAGGGGTCCTAGTTTTGTCAGGGGTACTTAGAAAAGTAAGGTGAATTTACTCAGAACACTCACATCCCACCCTTGAAGGGAGGCAAAGTTGGGCACTATTCTGTCAAAACCAACAGGGATGCAGCCATAGGTGGCATTCTTTGTGTCCACATCCACGGAGCTCAGAAGCTGAGGACACGAGAATCCCGACTTCTCCTCCCACCCTCTCCCCACCCAGGGGGTCACAGGCTCCTGGTTCATCAGTTGTAGAGAAGATCTCCCTTGATTTCTGAGTATAAGGTTTAAATAGAACAGGCCTGGGGATGTCTTCCCGGAACAGTCAGTTCCGCAGACTTTTCTGAGTCTACGTCCAGGTGGCACTGGAGCCCCAGGGTGTCTCTAACAGCCACACAGAAGCCCCAGACACAGAAGCTGTAGGCTCACTAGAGCCAAATATCCCAGCTTCTCAAGATTCTCCCAGCATCATCCGTTCGGCTTTGTACAGGTTTCAATGGAATGGGTGGACAAAGCAAGGGCACAGGGTAATAAAGTAGACTTTATAAGGAAACCATTTGGAAAACTGATTTTGTTAAACATTAAAAAAAAAGCCATACCAGGTTTTCAAAGAACGGTGGTGACTTAATGTACGTTGATTTGGGATTCCAGCAATATAGCTTATCCGAGGGGGCTGCTAAGGCATTCCAGCTTTCATTCACAGTCTTTAAAAAAATACAAAAAGATAAAAGAAAGAAAAGCAAATCGAATCACATTCCATTCTAAGGAATATTTATTTAACATGTAAGCAAAAAATGAATGTTCTAAGAGTATAATAAAAACCATCCTTAGCATAACACTGAGTACACCAAGTGAAATACATCAGAGAAAGATAAATACCATGGTTTCACTTGTACGTGGCACCTAAAAAACAAATCAAATGAACAAACCAACAGAAAAAGCAGAAGCAGACTGATACACACAGAGAAATAACTGATGGTTGCCGGAGGGGAGGGGAGGTGAAAGGATGGGCAGAAAGGGGTGAAAGGGGTTGGGGGGTATAGGCTCCAAGTCATGGAATGCATGAGCCATGGGGATGAAAGGCACAGCACGGGGAACATAGTCAGTGGTATCGTAACAGTGATGAACGGGGATGCAGGGTAGCTACACTTGTGGTGAGCAATGAGATGTACGGGGCCTGAAACTAACGTAATTGTGTGTCAATTCCACTTCGATACAACAAACCCCAAAACAGTTCTTATTCCAGCCATACAAAAGAGTTCCTTTATACTAAGACAATGTCATGGCAAATAACTTAAAAATACATATGCACTGTGACAGGAAGCCCCTAAGACGGCTCCAAGGACTTGCCCCCACCTTTCTGGCATTCACACCCTTAAGCCATCCCCTCCTGCTGAGTGTGGGCTGAACCTAGTGACTAATTTCCAAGATTGGGTTATAAAGAGACTCGGCCTTCTGTCTCTCTCTCCCTTTCTTGCTTGCTCTGATGGAAGTCAGTACCATGCTGTGAACTGTGAAGAGACCCACCGGCAAGGCAATGAGGGTGGCCTCCAGCTAACTGTAGGCAGGGACCTGAGGCCCTCAGCCCAACAGCCTGTGAGGCACATTATCCTCCCACAACCATGTGAGTGGCCTTAGAAGGGGGTCTTCCCCCAGCTGAGCCTTCAGATGAGCTCAGCCCCAGATGACACCTTGGCTGGAGCCTTGTGAAGGCAGAGGCACTCGGCTAAGCCACACTTGGATTTCTGATCCACAGAAACTGTAAGATAATAAATGCTGTTTTAACCCACTAAGTTTTAGGATAAATTGTTGGGCAGCAACAGAAAACTAATCCATATACAAAGTATTAACTTAAGAAGCAATAATTCAGACTGTACCAAAGGGGAAATTATTTACTCTCTGAAAATTTGGGGAAGTGGACATCCAGGTCACATGGACACTGGATAGCAAATGACAGCTGCTATGCATTAAAATCAACTTGAATGTCTCCACAGGGTCATTACCTCAGCCTTTGGAGAAATGCGTTCAACCCAACGCCCAACAAACTTGCTCATAACCACTTCCCAATGTGCAACTCGTGGGAGGGCACGGTGCGTGAATATGACCCCCCATTTGACCCTTCTCCCCAGACAGTCTGCTCTGTTATTTCAAACCCAAGCCCCAGTCAGCACTCCCTAAGGCACCCAACCATAGAAAGCAGAGAAAGAATAACATCCAAGGGTCTCCGAAAACGATACTGAGCCCCACACATTTTCTCCCTGTTTGTAAACTGCACAAAAAGTTTTATTTATTTCAGTAGTTTGGTAGTTTGGGGCTTTTTACTGAATGGGTTTAAAAAATTTTTTTAAGCATCCAAATAATTCTGAGGGTGCATTACACCTCTACCTCAGTGACAAACTCTAGTAGACATCACGGATCCTCAACCACAGTTGACACAATACCCAGGGTGTCTGAGGAGGGGGTGGGTTCGGGCAAGCTGGCTAGGAATCACACACAACCTAAGGCCTCTCTTCCCGAGGCTACTGCCAAAGCTGGGGCCTTGAGCAAATCTGGGAACATCTGGGGAGTGTGCGGTTTTGTAAAAATGTGAGTCTCAGGAGAAACGACTGAGAACCACTCCCCTGGTTATCTTTAGAAGTAAATGTTACTCTCCATAGCTTCCACCCCATCAGCCTCAAGGTCTGCAGAGAGGCCACAAAGGAACGGCTTTCCCCTAAACGTGTAGGGGCAGGGTGGGGGGGACCTCACCTCTATTTTCTGGTAGACCTCCTTAAACATCCCAGGGATTACGTACTGACGCTCCACGGCCTGGATCTCGTCTCTGGTTGGCCAGATGTCTTTCAGAAATACCTGTTGTCCCTTTGCATTTACTCCTGGGGGAAAAAAAGTTTATTAGAGAAAAACTGAATTTAATACCCCATTTTCATTATCACATACAGTCAAATCCCGTTCTCCGTGGTAGCAATATTCTGTAAAATCCATGCAAACACTGAGTAGTGAAGACTCAGTCGCTGCCCCCAGGGGATGCGGGTTAGGCCCCTGAGGGCCTCGAGCCTAACGTTTTCGGCAACGATCAATACATAATCTTGCTTTACATGTGCTTCTGCTTAAAGACACCCTATCTAATATATTTTGTTGATGCGTTTACACTGAAGTCACAGCCAGCAACACGATAACTCCTGCCTGAACTAAGTCTACCTCCCACGAGGCACACCCCAGCCTTCTCGGGCTTACGTATACTAGACAGCACTTCGGCACTACGCTTGGGGACTATTTTTAAAAGTGCAATCACCAAAACCACAAAAATGTGGGAAAACACGGCACTACACAGAGCATGAACAGGATACTTGCTGACAGTAGGAGTGCTGAAACAAGAAGGTGGAACCCTGCCTAGTTTGGATGCAGCTGAGAACACGCTCGTTGAGTGACTCAAAGCTGTCACCCCTCTGTGCGTGTCTGCAAATGACCTTGGAGGTAAGGTGAGTATTGATTTGGGGGTTAAAATACATTTTGGTGAATAAGCAAATCTGCAATATCAAATCTACCATATAATGAGGATCAATTATAGCTCTAGTTTTGATTTCCAAAAAGTTAATTTAAGGGGCACTGTTTTCACATTATTTAATCTACTCAGAACAGATTGGGGAAGGCACAGCAAAACCACCAGAGGAAAGGAAACACAGCATCATTTGTCCGAATTTGGGGAAGGTGAACTGTGTGAGATGTGTTTCCACAGAGTATATGTTAATACAGTGCCTATCGTTAGATAAAAGCAGGAGCTAGAAAGAGAAGAACTAGGGAAGAAGCCAGAATAGCATGCTCTCTATGCCTTTTTGTATTTCTTTCCTTTTAAAATTTTTGTTTTATTTTTTATTTTTTTAAATTATTTTTTAATGTTATGTTTTTTGAGAGACAGAGTGCGAGCAGGGGAGGGGCAGAGAGAAAGGGAGACACCGAATCTGAAGCAGGCTCCAGGCTTCCAGCTGTCAGCACAGAGCCCGACAGGGGCTTAACCTCACGAATTGCGAGATCATGACTTGAGCCGAAGTCGGATGCTCAACTGACTGAGCCACCCAGGAGCCCTTTTTTTTTTTTTTTTAAGTTTTATTTATCTATTTATTTTGAGAGGTAGACAGAGAGAGAGAGTGAATGAGCAGAAGAAGGGCAGAGAGAGAGACGGAGAGAGAGAAAATCCTAAGCAGGCTCTGCAGTGTTAGCATGGAGCCCGTGTGTAACTCATGAACCTGAGATCTTGACCTGAGCCAAAATCAAAAGTTGGCTGCTTAACCAACTGAGCCACCCAGGTGCCCCTTATTTCTTTCCTTTTGTTATCTCTGTCCTTCAGTTAATTCTTGTGTATTTCAGGTAGGTCTTCCCTGTGTGTGAGGGAATAAAGAAAAGACTCCTTCTCATCTTTGTTAGTTCTTTGCCTCATTAATTATTAATGAAAGCAGTTATTTTCCTCCAATAAGATTTTCAGATTCACTGGGAAAAAAACCAAACAAACAAATGTAACCACACAAACGAAATCTTACCCAGTGGCTCTTTCTCAAAGTTGATCCTGATGGTCCCAGCAATTGCATATGCTATCACTAAGGGCGGAGAGGCTAAGTAGTTGGCCCGGGTATTGGGGTGGACTCGACCTTCAAAATTCCTGTTCCCAGATAGTACTCCAACAGCTACAAGGTCTCCCTGTGTCCGGCAAGAGAAAAATCAGTTCACGCAGAGAAGAGGTTGCCTGGACTTTTTGTCTCAGACCACCTGCTAAAGTTTCCCATCAATGGAGGAGGCTCCTTAAACCCTTCTTTCACTTGGTCCCCTGGGTGCGGGGAAAAGAACATGCACGGCTGTCCCTGGGGAGACACTCTGGGTCAAAAGACACAGAGAGACATGGTTTCTGTCATGAGAAACTCCCAGGTCAGTCAGAAGGCAGCATCCTGGTTACTTTGCCGCCTGGGGCCTGAGAACAGGAGGGAAAGTCTGTAACAGCTGAAAGCTCAAGGAAGCCACACTGACCTATGTTTGCAAAGCAAACCAAATAGTGTTTCTCAAAGCTACAGAATTTACAGAACAAAAATCAAACCAATGCAACTTAGTTTTGATTTGTTTGCATGGAGCCCTGACTCCGAGCCAGTTTTCAGATTACCAGGAACACACAGTTCTGGAGCTGTCTGCAGTCAACACCAGCACCGACCGGGCACTTGTGTGCCGGCACCACTCAAAGTCTGGCATGTCCATTATCACCTCCGTGCTCGCAGCACGTACTATTATCATCTTCAATTTACGGCTGAGAAATGTGCCGCACAAGGTAGACAGCTGGTAAGGCTGGCTTGCCCCCGAAGACCGTACGTGCAACGGCATCCATTCCCTGCTTCCCCGGACCTTCCTGAGACGACCGGCATTTTGGTTGCACATCTTATGAAAGGAGACAACAACTCTGAAGCCCCACAGGCTCCTCTGCACTTACCTGGGTGATGGCGTCTACCACAGCTTCGGGTAAGGGCCCACTATTGCCAATGCAGGTCATGCAACCGTAGCCGACCACATCAAACCTAGGTGCCGGGAGAGAAGCACGGGTGCGCAATGATTCTCAGCAAGCCTCTCTGCCGATGACAGGTCTAGAGACTACTGATTTAAGGAGAACAGCAGCACATGGAGTAAGTTTAGCACTGTCTCTAGAAAGCTTTCATTCTCAGGAGCATTTTATTTACAAAAAAAATTTTTTTTAACGTTTATTTATTTTTGAGACAGGGAGAGACAGCATGAATGGGGGAGGGTCAGAGAGAGAGGGAGACACAGAATGTGAAGCAGGCTCCAGGCTCTGAGCTGTCAGCACAGAGCTTGATGCGGGGCTTGAACTTACGGACCGCGAGATCATGACCTGAGCCGAAGTCGGATGGTTAACCGACTGAGCCACCCAGGCGCCCCTCTCAGGAGCATTTTAAAGGTGTTTTTGTTTTTGTTTTAATCTTAAGCACAATCTAACCCCCCAACACGGGGCTCGAACATGACCCCAAGATTAAGAGTCAACATGCGACTGACCAACCAGGTAGAGCGTTTTAATATACTATTCATCCATTCGAGATCATTGAATTAAAGTCTTTTTTGAGGGGCTCCTGGGGGGCTCAGTTGGTCGAGCATCTGACTCTTGATTTCAGCTCAGGTCACACGATCTCACAGTTTATGGCATCATGCCCCATGTTAGGCTCTGTGCTGACATCACAGAGCTTCCTCGGGATTCCTTGTTGCTCTCTGTCTCCCCGCCCCCTGCTTGCTCTTTCTCTCTCTCTCAAATAAAACTAAAATAAAATAAATTCTTTTTCGAGTAAATTGTAAAAAGGAGTTCAACTAAATGATCTAGACTTTTTTTAAAAAAATGTTTATTTGTTTTTGAGAGAGAGAGAGAGAGAGAGACAGAGAGACAGAGCATGAGTGGGGGAGGGGCAGAGAGAGAGGGAGACACACAATCTGAAGCAGGCTCCAGGCTCTGAGCTGTCAGCACAGACCCTGACATGGGGTTCAAAACCATGAACCATGAGAGAATGATCTAGATTTTTTAAAAGTTGAAATCACATATGCCATTTAATTTCTGTATTTACTACTCTGTATAATCCCAAGGACTTTGACTTTAATGAGATACATGGATAAAATCTTTCTCATCCAAATTAGGAACAGTGGGCAAACTGGAGGAATTGTATTTGGTAACAAATGACTAGTTTACACCAAGGAATTAAAACATTTTTAGTCCTGGTAAGTAAGTATTTTCATACCTAAGGGCAGTCTCTCAGGTGCAGAGCCAATGTTAGCCCACAGCATACCTCTGTCAATTGAGAAATGGCAGCCTCTCCTCTAGAAGGATGCAGTGTCATAGCAAAGCCACAGGCTTGATTTCAGTCCTGCTTTGCCCTTATAGGCACCCTTGTATGATGAACAACCAGCACAAGTGTCCACACGAGGGCCCTACTCTGTTGGAATGTAAGGGCTGAAGTCTACTCACCTTCTGACAAGACTAATTAGATACCATCAGATAGGCTGACGTGTTACAAGGTGACACCGTAAGATACATGTGGAACAAAATACAACAAAAGCAATGTGTAAAAGAAAATTCTTCCTCACCCAAGCTGTGACAGGTAAGGCATGACACCACTTTCTCTCAGGTAGTAGGTGACCACACCGCTTCCAGGAGACAGGCTAGTTTTGATGTAAGGCTTCACATGCAGGCCGGCATTCACAGCTTTCTTTGCTAACAATCCTGTGAAATAGTGAACACCAACATTGGGTAGGGTGGCCACCTAGCCTAGCTGCCAGGGACAGTTCAGCAAGGAGACTGGTCCTTCCGTCTGCATTTCCTGCCACCGCCTGACAAAGCCCCATTCATGGTGCTTTCTAGTTCTGCTGCCTAGCAGAAATCAAAAGCTCACTGGCCCAAAGTCATTTACACGTATGCAGTAAACTCAAAATTAGTCATGAAAACGAAGAAAGAGATGGGCTTTTTTTTTTTTTTTTTTTTAAAGAAGTAAACTTAAAAATGTTCAGGAATATATTACAGAATAAGTTTTTAACTTTTGGAGGGAAAGCAATCCTTCTAATTACGTTTTATTTGGATGAAAATTATAATTGGAAGGGCCCTTTTTAAAGGGATATGAATTGTGTACTGGTAGGTGAGGAATACAGTCTAGAGTAAAAATCTAGTCCTCAGATTTTTTTTTTTAAAGCAGAAAATCACTAGCTCTAGGCCCCTGGATTTTTGGCAAGTAACAGAGACCATTACTGGGGCACTGGGTGCTCTCTTAGGAACATCTCATAGAATTTGTAAACAAATGAGGAGTGGGGGTCAAAAGACACAAAAAGCTACAGACAAGCTGGTGACTTGTCTTAAGGAAATTTGTTCGATCCAGACAACAAAGGCTTAGGTGTCCAGAGAAGAATTCTTGGACAAAGGTTTTCCTTATGTACTTGTGCACTTTAAAAAGAAAGAACTCTGTGATGACCTTGGTCTTTGGACACAACAGGAACTCTTGGGAATGATAAAAAACAACTGGAAACTAAAGAGCTTTCCTTTTAAAAAAAAAAAAAAAAGTTTTATTATTTTTAAAAATTTACATCCAAATTAGTTAGCATATAGTGCAACAATGATTTCAGGAGTGCAACAATGATTTCAACTCCTCCAGTAACCCTGAGTTTGTTCTCCGTATTTATGAGTCTCTTCTGTTTTGTCCCCCTCCTTGTTTTTATATTATTTTTGCTTCCCTTCCCTTATGTTCATCTGTTTTGTCTCTTAAAGTCCTCATATGAGTGAAGTCATATGATATTTGTCTTTCTCTAATTTCACTTAGCATAATACCCTCCAGTTCCATCCACGTAGTCGCAAATGGCAAGACTTCATTTTTTGATTGCTGAGTAATACTCCATTGTGTATATAAACCGTATCTTCTTTATCCATTCATCCATCAGTGGACATTTGGGCTCTTTCCATACTTTGGCTATTGTTGAGAGTGCTGCTATAAACATTGGGGTGCATGTGTCCCCTCGAAACAGCACACCTGTATCCCTTGGACAAATACCTAATAGTGCAATTGCTGGGTCGTAGGGTAGTTCTATTTTTAGTTTTCTGAGGAACCTCCATACTGTTTTCCAGAGTGGCTGCACCAGCTTGCATTCCCACTAAAGAGCCTTCTATTAATTAAACTCTGTATGTCAATATTAACTGCTTAACCAGAATTGCCTAAAAGACCAGGAAGTTTTATCAACCAGTGCCCTGTGCCCTTAGTCAGATGCACCTGACAGCACTTCAAAGACAGACGAAGTCTACTGTATGAAAAGGCCCAATAGGGGTTTTACAGAGAATAGTCTGTGATATTGATATGAAAACAGGTTTTGTTTTTGTTTTTCCTTCTAGAATCTAACACAAGATTCTAAGCTTTACCAAAAATTCATCTTTTTTTTTTTTTTGGCTTTCTTCTACTTATTTTCTGTGTTAATCCTAAAGACTAGTATGCATTATGTATTCTACTTTAAATACTTGGCTTTGGACACTAGTTACTGTGTAAACACTTTTGGGCCAATAAATCTCTGCCTTGGTAAAAGACAATGTTTGGACATGTAGAACTGTTAAGCCCCTGGGTCGTGTCTTGAAAGATTTCCACCCACACGTCCACAGGACCATGGGGACCAATTCAAATGCACTCACCTGCCCCCAACATCACCGATGGATTACTGGTGTTTGTGCAGCTAGTAATGGCAGCAATGACCACGGAACCATGAGTGAGGGTGAATTCACTATTATTATATATAAATGTCTTATGGTCATTATGATGGTCCAGAGCAACCTGGAATCCTTTAAACCCTTGCTATGGGGAGAGAGAGAGAGAAAAAAAAAAAAAAGAAGTTCTAAGTTTCCATCATATTAGAATCAGTGGCCTTGGTTCCTATCCATTAAACTCTACAATAATGTCATTGAGTTAATCAGACGAACTTGAAACTAAATTTGTAGCTTTAGCATTTCCATTTTTGAGATGAGAAGGAAGTAAATATTAATAGGACTTCAAAGTAGATCAAGATTCAGAAATTATGACTGCCTTTTATAAATATTTAAAAACAATAAAGAGAACTTTAATTTTTCTCTAGCATTTCAGAGTTCACTAGCTGACATACTTATGTTTTGTTAAAAATTGCTTTTAAAATTATGGTTACCAAAGTATTTCTTTTTCTTCTAAAGTGAGAACTTTTCACTGTGTGTATATATATATACATTTTGGTCAGATTCAACTAATCATGATCAATAAGGCAAATAAAGTACAGCTGAACATTTGGTTTAATGCTGGTGGCTCAAGGATAAAACCCACCACATACCGTAATCATCATGTGGGGAGATGTTCATTGAAAATCTGCATACAAGATGTTATGCTGGGTACTTTGTGGGATACAAAGGTGATTCTGACACAAATCCTATACTCAAAACATACAGTCCAACAAGGGACATCCAATAAGGGAAATGTAAAGGACCAGCAATGTAGGTTTAAGAACATGGATGCCATCTCAGACCAAGTGCCAGAAGTTCAAATGATGACTTTCTGCTATGGGATGTGAGGCCATGCTATGGAGGGGCTGATAGATTAGGACATGCACAGAGGGTGAAGACGGATGCAGGTGGGTGGAGGCAGGGCATGAACAAGAAGTAAAATGGCCAGAAAAGCTTGGGCAAGTCGAGTAGACAGTGTCGTGAGAGTCATATGAAAAGCAGATATGCTTTTAAAAAGGCGGGATGAGTTGTGTTCACAGGTGGTCAAGTGCTCTTAGGAAGTTGTGTGGCTCTTGGCTAATGGGAGAGGCACTGAGGACTTCAGGATGGAGAAGGAACGCCCTCAGAGTCAGGCTTCAGGAAGCTTCCTCATTAGAGGGTGAAAAGCAGCATGGGCACTAAGAGATCGGGCACGGGGCAGGGTTGGGGAGACGTCCACCTGCCTTCCCAGACCCTACCTTGGCTCCAAGGCAGCTCTCAAAGTCCTTTTTCATGTCCGTCACAGCGACTTTGTCCTGAGGCCTTTTTGGTCCACTGCAGCAAGGCACGACTGTTCTCAAGTTCAATTCTACAACCTGTCCACCCAAAAGAGAAGGGACTCAGGCGCGGACGCTGTACCTCAGAGAAAACACTCCGGTTGTGTCAATTTATAACACCACAGCTACAAAACCAAACAAACTAAACCACCACATTCATAAGCAAGGAGTCAATGTTCTTTTTAATACTTAAAGAATGAGTTTCCGAAGATCAAGATGGACACGTAAGTGGTACGGGACAGGCGGGAAGACTTATCACCTCTCAGGATGACCAGGGTGGGCGCTGTAGCTGCTGGCTGGTGTCTTTTATGCATCCACCTTTCCAAAGCAGCTCCTACACTCTTTTTAAGGCTTAGCTTAGTTTGAGATGGGTTTATTCTAAAATGATACATACACCATTGTGCTTTTTGCTAAAATGAATTGGTAGGATGTGGCCACTCAGTCATCAATGCCAGGAAATGGGCCTTGGTCTAAGTGCATATTTCCTTCTCTCAGTGTACTATGAAACAAAACCAGGGGCCTGTATCCAGGTTACCCTCCGGGCTTTCTTGAAAAGAAAAATTGGGAATCGGTTTGCACCTGAGAAAATGAATGAAGAAAATGAATGGATAAATCAGAACTAATTGCTACACTTGACCTCCATTTCTTTTCCATCTATAATAACAATGAGCTTAGCTTTTAAACAGCCTTACTCCCTCTGGCAAAGGCCTTCTTCAAAGGTTTTCCACCTTAGAGGAGTAAATGGGTAGGTCAGAAAGGGGGCGCACACTCAGCCTAATGGAAGAAGTTATTTTATGTTTACAATTCCTTATCTCTTTTATTTTTTTCAGCCTTTTAACATGTTCTTCTGTGATGACTTGGCAGTGACTAATATCCTACAAGTACACCTCCTAAGAAAAAAACACACACGACTGAAATCACAGGCTCAAGGAAGAGGAAACACACACTTGGTGAAAGGTGCTCTCATACCTGGGCAAACTCTGGGTCTTGAGAGAGGTTACTCAAATCCCGAAACATTCCTACAGCTTGAAGATACTTTTTCATTTGCTTTACTTTTTCTTCATCACGACCTAAGTGGGCATTTTAAGAAATAACAAGTAACAGGTGTTAATATTTCCTGGTGAAACTAAAGCCTCCGCCAGCAATTAGAGAAGTCAGGTGCAACACACACACACACACACACACACACACACACACACACCCAAAAGCTTTGCTTCGATTTCAACATTCAGTCTAACGTTTTGACTCTCTGGGTTATGCTGCTGTTTATCAGGGGCCATGAACTGATCTGGACTATGTGCTGAAGAAGATTCTAGTCCTATCTGTAAGTACTCTCCTCTCTTTGGTCACTGTCCTTCATTCAGAGGACCTAAGGCTCAGTTAACTGTTAAAGCACACCGAAGCCTCTGCCTTCAAGTGACCAGACTCAGCACTCCACATTATTCTTGTGAAAATAGCAATCCTCTCAAGCTGCCACCAGCTCTGAGCACTTCGCGTCTGCCCAGCACTATGTGCTAAACATTTTAAATGTATCATCTCCATCTCTAATGAGACAAGTTCTAGATAAGGAAATAGTGGCTCAAGACTCCAAAGTCCCAAGTCTTAACTCCTAATGGAATATGACCCTCAATGCTCGGCTGTATCTTTTTTTCTTTTCTTTTTTTTTTAACATTTTATTTTCAAGTAATCTCTACACCCAACACGGGGCTCCAACTTACAACCCCGAGATCAAGAGTCACATGCTCTACCGATGAGCCAGCCAGGTGCCTCTCTGCTGTTTTATCTAGATCCTGACTGTAGATGACAATATTCACGGAGCAATACCCAATGGGCACACATTCCACTCATTTCTCTGACAGTTAAGTAAGACTGTTTGAGAGCTTGATTCTTGGACCATGACAGATGAGCCTGTTTATTTGCCTGTTTGTTTTAGCTGGATTGTAAAAGTTACCCGCTTTCAGCCTGGACCTCTTAAAAGATGGCTGAGCTTCATTAATGTATGTATCTATCACGTTTGGTACAACCCAGCCATCCTCTTCCGAAGATGCACAGAAGAAAATTCTCTTAGCTTTCAGCGTGAGAAAGGGCTCTACTTCTCTGAAGCAGTATGTTTGTTTCAATGCACTAGATGTGGCAAATTTGGTGCCAGATCACTAAGCAGCTTGGTGGCCACCTCTACAGCCACAGAAATGAATCTGATCTCTGGGTGTATTTTGCAGCTTTCCCCTCTTTTTCCTCCCCGTCAACCCTCCCCTTCTCTCGGTCAATTCCCTCAACCATTTCTTCTGTTCTTTTATTTCTACCTCTTTTTCACTTCAACTTTTTGGGGAGTAAGGGAGATCTCAATCAATTTCAATACGGTTATATGTAATAAAAACATTTTAAAAAGACCACTTTTTATCACAATATTAACTACTTCCAGAGGGTTTTCCTCAGGACAATCAGGGAGAAGACCTGGATGAAACTTGAAGTCTGTAAACATCTCACAAACCCTCATGATGAGGTGTGTGTGCATTTGCCCCGTCCTTGCGTTTGCCTTTACCTTGACTAGCCTTTACCTTTGATGCCTGCTGTTCCTGATATCTCAAAAGGAACATCAGCCATTAGAACCTTTCAATAGTAAACACTGGATACTGATGAGAAGGCCCAAGTCTGTCTGTTCTTTTCTCCTTAATAACTCAGTTGTAATTTTAAAAGTCATTTGGGGGGTGCCTGGATGGCTCAGTCGGTTAAGGCATCTGACTTCAGCTCAGGTCATGATCTCATGGTTTGTGGGTTCGAACCCTGCATCGGGCTCTGTGCTGACAGCTCAGAGCCTGGAGCCTGCTTCGGATTCTGTGTCTCCTTCTCTCTCTGCCCCTCCCCGGCTCGTGCTCTCTCTGTCTCTCTCAAAAATAAACAAACACTAAAAAATGTTTAAAAAAAAAAAGCCATTTGGAAAACAAAAGGTCCCTTCCACCTCTGCCACACAGGATGAGCCATCAAAAATAAAATTGTTTCATGTGATCTTCTTGCTCAAAATGACCTGGTGGCTTCCTAGAACATTTAGAATTTAAAATAAATTTCTAACTGTCCACTATGGCCTGCAAGCCCCTGTGTGGATCTGGTCCCTGACCTCCCCTCCCATGGCCTTGACCCTGGGCTCCAGCCGCAAAGGCCCCCCCACTCCCTCGGCTGTTATCTGAACACACGGAGACCGTCCCGTCTTGAGTTGCTGTACTTGGGTTCCTCTGTCTGGAAAATGCCTCCTCCACCACTTCCCACTGCTTGTCCCCCACTTAAGCATCTCTTCAAACTGCTTTCAGGAGCCCTGGCTGACCTTCCGATATATAAATTAGCACCCTTCAGCTACTCCAACCACCTCCCCTGCCTTCTTCCTCATTCTCTTATATACATATGTATGCATTTATTTATTTGTTCACGCCTGTCTCCCTCACTGGAATGGAAACTCCACCAGGGCAGAGACATTATGTTGGTCACTGCTGTATCTCTGACACCTAGATCAGATGTTGATAATGTGTTAAATAAATGACTGAATATTTTAAAAATAAATTTGAAAAATTAAAAAAAAAACAAAAAACCTTTCTCCAAGTTCAAGTCAAATCTCTAAACAAATACATACAGAGTCAAGAAACCGCCAACATTTCAAGATGCCCTCACATGCGGTCTTTCATTTTACCTTTGGGACAGCCCAGACAGAGGTGTCCTGGAATGCTGTCCTGTTTGGAGCCTCAGCTTTGGATTCTAGCTCCATTACTTATTGGCTTTGGATATATACCCTACATCTCTCTCTGATCCTCAGTCTTCTCTCCGATTAGTTTAATGAACTCATCTATCAATCTACCCCAGATCTGTGAAGAGGGTGAGAGCAAATACATAGCAAGTGCCCAGCACACGACAGCTGTTCTCATTACTAAGATCCCTTGTTTCCTGTCAAATAACTAGAAGTAGAGACCAGCATGCATAACTTGGATTCCAGAACACCTGAGCTCTTTCTACTGGCCATACAGTGTCTGTCTCATATCTTCTGAAATCCCAACAACCATTCTGACTCTACAGAGAAAAGGAGAAACACCGTAAGTCTGACCCTGTGCACTCCAAGGGACAGAGGCATAAGGCAGTCCTCCAATCCCCAGAGTTCTATGAAACTTTACGAAGGGCTTCTGCCTTCGCGGTTCTGCACTTACCTGTCTGCACCAGGTACTTGATACTAACTTCATCAACTGGGAAAAACGCAGCAGTCGCCCCGTACTCTGGACACATGTTCGCAATAGTAGCTCGGTCGGCAATGGACAATTGGGCTACTCCCGGCCCGAAGAACTCGACAAATTTGCCCACTACCCCAACCTGACGCAGGTGCTAGGCAGCAAAACAATAGAAAAGTCTGAGACTTGACAGCCCACATTTAAAATGCAGAACTAGCTCCTTACAATTCTTATAAACTAGCCTGGTACGTAAACACAAACAATGAAGTGGCCCAACACATTTTTGATTACTCTAAGAAATAAAATTTAAAAAGTAATGTTAACTATATACAGTGTGGAATCTTGGATTGAATCCTGGAACAGAAAAGGGTCATTACTGAAAACACTGGTGAAGTTACTTGTTTCATTAGCAGTGTTGGACCCACATTCTTCATTTTGATTTCATGTACCGCGGTTATGTGAGATGTTAACATCTGGGGCAGTTGGAAGAAAGGTAACAGAAACTCCCTGTATTCTTTACATCAACTCTCCTGTAAATCTAAATGACGTCTACACTGAAAACTATAGCAAGCTTATGAAAGAGATTGAAGAAGACACAAAAAAATGGAAAAATATTCCATGCTCCTGGATAGGAAGAACAGATATTGTTAAAATGTCAATACTACCCAAAGCAATCTACATATTCAATGTAATCCCTATCAGAATAACACCAGCATTCTTCACAGAGCTAGAACAAACAATCCTAAAATTTGTATGGAACTAGAAAAGACCCCGAATAGCCAAAGCAATCTTGAAAAAGAAAACCAAAGCTGGAGGCATCAAAATCCCAGACTTCAAGTTGTATTACAAAGCTGTAATCAAGACAGTATGGTACTGGCACAAAAACAGACACTCAGATCAATGGAACAGAATAGAGAACCCAGAAATGGACCCACAAACCTATGGCCAACTAATCTTTGACAAAGCAGGAAAGACAGTCTCTTTAGCAAGTGGTGCTGGGAAAATTGGACAGCGACATGCAAAAGAATGAACCTGGACCACTTTCTTACACCATTCACAAAAATAAACTCAAAATGGATGAAAGACCTAAACGTAAGACAGGAAGCCATCAAAATCCTCGAGGAGAAAGCAGGCAAAAACCTCTTTGACCCTGGCTGCAGCAACTTCTTACTCAACATGTCTCCAGAGGCAAGGGGAACAAAAGCAAAAATGAACTATTGGGACCTCATGAAAATAAAAAGCTTCTGTACAGTGAAGGAAACAATCAGCAAAACTAAAAGGCAACCGACAGAACGGGAGAAGACACTTGCAAATGACATATTAGATAAAGGGTTAGTATCCAAAATCCATAAAGAACTTCTCAAAATCAACACCCAAAAAACAAATAATCCAGTGAAGAAATGGGCAAGAGACATGAATAGACAGTTTTCCAAAGAAGACATCCAGATGGCCAAATGACACATGAAAAAATGCTCAGCATCACTCATCATCAGGGAAATACAAATCAAAACCACAATGAGATACCACCTCATACCTGTCAGAATGGCTAACATTAACTCAGGCAACAACAGATGTTGGTGAGGATGTGGAGAGAAAGGATCTCTTTTGCATTGTTGGTGGGAATGCAAACTGTGCAGCCACTCTGGAAAACAGTGTGGAGGTTCCTCAAAAAATTAAAAATAGAACTACCCTACGACCCAGCAATTGCACTACTAGGCATTTATCCACGGGATACAGGTGTGTTGTTTCGAGGGGACACATGAACCCCAATGTTTTATAGCAGCGCTATCAACAATAGCCAAAGTATGGAAAGAGCCCAAATGCCCACTGATAGATGAATGGATAAAGGTGATGTGGTATATATATATATATATACACAATGGAGTATTACTCAGCAATCAAAAAGAATGAAGTCTTGCCATTTGTGACTACGTGGATGGAACTAGAGGGTATTATGCTAAGTGAAATTAGTCCGAGAAAGACAAATATCATATGACTTCACGCATATAAGGATTTTAAGACACAGAACAGATGAACACAAGGAAAGGGAAGCAAAAATAATATAAAGACAGGGAAGGAGACAAAACATATGAGACGCTTAAATATGGAGAACAACCAGAGGGTTACTGGAGGGGTTTTTGGGGGGGGGGGAGGGGTTAAATGGGTAAGGGGCGTTGAGGAATCTACTCCTGAAATCACTGTTGCACTATATGCTAGCTAACTTGGATGTAAATTTAAAAAATAATTAAATAAAAAAATAAAATGACATCAAAATAATTATTATAAAAAGAAAAGAAAAGAAAAAGTTAACGCCCAAATCACAAATATCAACATTAATAAAAGTTTTCTAAAATGAGAAGGGCTTTTTCTCTCTAAGGAGATCACTGGAAGTGCTAAAAATTAAATAAATTCTTTCAACCTAAACGGTCTTGCACTAGTTTAAGCGGATAGATAAATGGATTATTTTCAAGGGTATAATGAACAAATTTCCTGAACAGAGGTACAAGTCAAATGTAACCAAAAGATCTAGACAGTCTGACTCCCATATATTTTCCATACACGCCATCAGCCAGGGCTGGGGCCTCAGTGACTGACGTGGCCCTGCACGAAGCCAGTTTCATGAACTGTGTGGACAACCGTCAGGCTCTTTTGGTTATGTGGGATTCTGCCAAATTCTGTGGGCAAGACCTACATTATTCTACATTTAAAGAATAATGCACAGACTTCTCAAAAAAGCTACAGGGTTCAAATAAACGTGATTCCAAATTCCATAAAGATTAAAGAGAAACATCTTTGGCCTTTAACAGGATAGTGGCCATCCCTAACACTCCAAGCCTCCAAACTGTACAACCAGAAAAAAATGTCTGTGATAATAAAAAACCATCACTTTTCCAATAATCTTTCAAAATGAAATGGCCTTCTTTTTGCAAAGCAAGCAAATCACCAAAAAAAAAAAACAAAAAAAAACAAAAAAAAAAATTTTTTTTTGCAAAAGCTAAGGAAAAAAAAAAAAAAAAAAGGAGTATTTCCAGCTTGGAGAAACATCTGTTGTAATTTAGAATACATAGAAGGGAATTAAACAAGTTAGATATTAAAGTCATAGGAGCAGTTTGCTATTTACATATAAAGAAGAACCATGTGAGAAAATGTAGTCACAGTATAAACACATGCTTGGGAATGAGTCTTGGAACGTTAGGATAGCCATTATTTCTAAGAATGTGGAGGATGGCTTTAGCCATAAATATCCCATTTTATCTCATAAAAAGTATACATACAGAGAGGGCTCTGAAGCAAAGGTGGCAAAATGTTACCAACTGTTAGTTCTGGGTGGTGGTGCATGCCAATGTCATTTCAACTTCTGTGTGTCTGAACTATTTCACAATTTCAAAGTACCCTTTTAAAGAAAAGGATCCATGCAGCCATGGAAGAGTAAAATGAACATAATTATCTAAAACTTAACAAAGAACCCTCTCCTCATCTCATCTCTTTTTAAAAATCATCAACATACTGTTTCCTAGTGCACAGAGAAACCAAGATGGATGCCAGCCTGTATTTCCTCCCGTCACTGTGACTGCCCAAGACCATGGAAGAGGGGGCAAGTTGTTACCTTGGTAATGGTGAGCACAATGTCAGTGGATGTCACCAGAGGGTGGGGATTTCCCATCAGCCTGTAGCCGATCACCTGGGGAAGCACCATACTGATTGGCTGACCCAGCATGACTGCCTCTGCTTCGATACCACCCACTCCTGCAAGGAAGGCAGGGCAGAAGAATGCTTTCAGCATGCCTTAGTATATCCCTCAGGCATAATTCAACCCCATTACAATGTCTTCCTAGTGTAGATTTGGATCCTGTAATGAGTAGTTATCTTTTTCTATTTCCCTCTACAGAATTTTTATAAGCACTTCTCAGAGTGTGGTCCCCAAAACAGCAGTATCACAATCCCTTTGGTTCTATACCAACTGGAAAGTGGGGTTCTGGAGTCTCAATTTTTAACAAACAGCTCCAGTTCGTTCTTCCAAAACATTATTATTGAGTACCTGTGAGGTGGAAATCCAGCAGTAAATAAAGCAGACAAAAACGTCTCTCTGATATGTGTGGTCACACAAAGTCGTGCTACTGGGATGTTATAACGGGATCAGTGTGAATTAGGCTACACACTACAGAACAGCGTGTGTGGAAGAGGAACCTGGAACAATACTCACCCCAGCCGAGAACTCCCAAACCATCAATCATGGTAGTGTGCGAATCCGTGCCCACAAGGCTGTCCGGGTAATAAAAGCCATCGTGATCAAATACCACTCTTGCCAAATACTCCAGATTCACCTGGTGGATGATTCCTGAGCCAGGGGGTATAATCCGCATGTTGCGAAAAGCCTGAGAACCCCACTAGGAAGGACCGGAAAGAACGCAATGAGTATCCGATGCACTTCCATGCAGCCCAGCTCCTTGGTACCTCCCCCTCGTACCCGCGTTTATAAACAACCAGCCAATGGAAGCAAACTCCGCCCATACCTTTAAAAATTCAAACCGTTCTCTATTTCTTTCAAATTCCAGGTCTTGATTCTTCTGTAAACTGTCTGCCCTGTCAGAGAGAAAAGCTGAATGTACAAATTTTAAGGCTTAAAATGTTACCGGTCAGACTTCTCAGTGATAAAGAAACCAACTGGCAATTTCATCTGTGGCCTTGCTGGGTGATACCGATTGTGTTTATTTACATGGGAAACGAGAGGTAATCAGAAAAAGTAAAAAGAGTAATTATTATTTGGTTCAAGTGATCTCTATAATACCTTTAAACATGGTGAGTAACAAACATTAAGTGAATTCAAGTTATAGCTAGTCTAGTCACACAGCCTGACTTTTAGGAACAGTGTCTGGACATTTATGACGACAACAGCAGCTTAGAGATTTAAAGAACCTTGGTCTCTGTACTTCGTCCTGCCTGACCTTGTTATGACACCTCTCTGAGCTGAGCCTGGTCCGGGCTGGCATTTTCATCTGTTTATGTTGGGAGACAGCGAAACAGCGATGCCAGGAGGCACAGGCCTTTATAAAATCAGTCTCCTAGCTCCCAGAGAGGTTTCTGAGGAGGATGGTGCCACCCAAGAGTATCTATAAAGCACAGATTATATGCTGGAGTTTACTCAAAGTCATTCAGTCCAATAGGAAAGACACAGGCAGAGCAGGGAATCAAGAAGCTCTTCCAGGATTTTTATAATCAAATTACATACATCTTGAGTCAAAGTAGAACAACTCATAGTTACAACTTCGCAGGTTTGAGCACAGAAGGCACTCATAAACTGTATATCATGGATTGAGTGAACCCAGGAAAGGGCGGTAAAATTAATAGCTAAGACCCAAGTCAGACTTCATTCATTAATAGTAAACACCTACTGACTTTACTAGGAAGCCACCACTCTTCTAAACTTAAAATTTATGGGGCGCCTGGGTGGCTCAGTCGGTTAAGCGTCTGACTTTAGCTCAGGTCATGATCTCACGGTCCGTGAGTTTGAGCCCCGCATCAGGCTCTGTGCTGACAGCTCAGAGCCTGGAGCCTGTTTCAGTCTGTGTCTCCCTCTCTCTCTGACCCTCCCCTGTTCATGCTCTGTCTCTCCCTGTCTCAAAAATAAATAAAATGTTAAAAAAAAATTTTTTAAACTTAAAATTTATTTTCTCAGTCTCCACAGTCTAACCCTTTGAGTTAGATGGATCAGCCACATCTTTCAAAAGAGGAAACTGAGACCAGAGAAGTTAAGAAACTTGCTCAAGACCACACAGCTAGTAAATGGTGGAGCTGGAAATGAACTGGCGGCCTCTGAATCCCTACGCCACGGGGCCTTCCTGGAGTGGTAGAGACTGCAGCAGCAGTGGTGGTAGTGGTCAGCACCACCACCACCACAATCGTAGTAACAGCAGGAGCCAAAGTGCAGAAAGGTTAGCTAAATTGTCCAAGGCCAGACATCGGACACTTGCAGAGAAATCATCTGAGCCCAGGTCTGACGGCCTTGGGGCCTCTCCCCTAACCGCCATGCTCTACTTCTCCTCCACCCTCTTCCTCACTCATTCGTGATCCACAGAGCCCATCCTTGCCACTCGCTGGGAATACGAGCATGCAACAGCGGCCAATGCACTGCCCACTTGGTGCCCAGAGCCTGGTGAGCGATACAGAGAAACAACCAGGCAATTATGGGAGTGTGACCATCATGCCATGATACAGGAAGTACAGAGTGCCAGGGGAACACTCAGATAGGGTCACACACTCAGACTGGGGGTCGGGAATGCCTTCGAGAAGAAGATGACACCGATCCAGTCTGAAGGATGAAGAAGAGTCAGCCAGATAAAGACAGGTAGGTGCTCCTTGGGAAGAAAAGGGCTGCAAGCACTCAGCATTTACTCAGTTTACACATTTATACACTCAGTTATGACACTGACTTCTTTCTCCTGATGTGAATATTCTCCAAGGTTAAGTGTCAGTTGCTTTAAGGGAATCAATTCCTGAGGGTGCTTTAGAGCAGGGGTCCACAAACTCCGCGGGCCAAATCCAGCCCAGTGTCTGTACAGGTTTTGCCCTGAAGCAAGCAATAATTTTTACATTTTTAAAGGTTGAAAACAAAAGGATATGTGAGTAGAAACAGTGTGTAGGCAGCAAAACCTAAAATATTTACTACTGGCCCTTTACAAAAAAAGGTGATCCCTGATGTACTGTATGAATGTCTGTGAGTGTGTGTATGCATGAGAGAAAAGCAGAAGGTAGAAATAGAGAAAGGAGATGGTGATGTAGGGGAACGAGGCAGGACAAGTGTGCTACCCCTGGAAGGACAGAGCCTCTGGATCCTCTGGATCAGTACAGCTACTCCTTTAGGCACTCGTTTCCACCTTCTTACCAGTACACTGAGGGCTCCATCCCTCTGACTCCCACCTGTCTCTTCAGGTCCGGGTCCACATTTCCAATGTATCCCAGGCATCTATCTGCATCAGGAACACCTCAGGCACCACATACTCAACGG
This sequence comes from Panthera uncia, assembly GCF_023721935.1. Lineage (NCBI taxonomy): Eukaryota > Metazoa > Chordata > Mammalia > Carnivora > Felidae > Panthera > Panthera uncia. Next base: position 53,468,995 of record NC_064807.1, on the reverse strand, counting down.
GTCACACCCTAACACATGAGCTTGCTTCCTGAACCTCATCCCCGTCCCCATCTGTCTGTATCATCTAGCGACTGACTTCCCCTCCTGCTACTTAGTATCTACAACTATCCAAGCATTTACTCCAGAAAAGGCCTAACTGGCTCCTCTGTCAGTCTCTTCAACCTACCTTTATACCGTCGCCAGCATCCATTTTCTAAAACATAGATTATCATGACCCTTCTTGAACCTGCCAATGGCCTCCCATTTCTCAGTAAAGTACAAATCTCTTCCCTAAATAAAACACAAAAGTTCTTCAAGGGCGTCTGAGTGGCTCAGTTAGCTAAATGTCTGACTCTTGGTTTTGGCTCAGGTCATTATCTCACAGTTCGTGAGTTTGAGCCCCGCATCCGGCTCTGTGCCGACAGCCCGGAGCTGGCTTGGGATGCGCTCGCTCTCTCGCTCTCTCTCTCTCTCTCCCTCTCTGTTTCCTTCCCTGGCTTGCTCTCTCTCTCAATAAATAAATAAACATTAAAAAGAAAATTAAAAAAAAATGAAGTTTTTCAGTGTAACCTCAAATTTCCTTGTTTAAAAAACTTTTATTTATTTATTTGAAAGACTGAGAGAGAGCAGAGGAAGGGCAGAGAGAGAGAGAGAGAGAGAGAGAGAGAGAGAGAGAACCCCTAGCAGGCTCCACACTGTCAGCACATGCCCCGATGAGGGGCTGGAACCCACTAACTGTGAGATCATGACCTGGGCCAAAATTAAGAGTAAGGACACTTAAATTACTGAGCCACCCAGCCACCTCTCAAACTTCCTTTATAAGCCCTCTTCTATCGCCTGGCTCAAACTTTAACTTCAGCCATGCTGAAGCCCTCATGTTCTCCCAAACCTCACTTCCCTCATGCCTTTGCACCCTCTATTCTCTCCTGTATTCTCTCTGTGCCTTTTCCAGCTCTTCCCTCCCTGGTCCGCACCCTGGATCAAGTGATACCGCTGGCCGAACCCTCCAGACTCCCTGTGTGGCCCTGTGTCTGGTGCCCGTGGCTCTTCTACTCGGAGCACTTGTGGACACCCAGTCAGGGTTCCTCCCCCTCATGCCTCCAGCAGCGGAAGGACAACAGAGCCTCTCACAGCAGAAGCAGGGTTGGGAGGGGAACGTTCACCCCAGAGAATTCTGGAAACGACATATTCACAGGACAAGCAGAAGCCAGACATGCTCAGGCTGTTTTAAGATAGGTTAACTCTAGGTAAAAACCTATTTACTATTTAAAACAAAACTTTTTTTATTCTAACCTTGGCTCAATGAACACTTCTAGTTACTGGGATGAATGAACAGACCTAGAATTTGAATTTGAACTCAGAAGTTCCCTGAATTCACCAATCTACTGAGCTTTTAATAAAGTTTCTGAATATGACTAAAGAGGAAATTTCTCCCTAGTTATGTAATTTGAATTCAGATTTGGACGTATATCAAAGTTTCTATTACGTTTAATGGTACTCCAGAAATTCACAAACTTATTTACAGAGTTATTTATAGTTATTTACAGAGGAGAGAGCTTCCACACTCATGAAATCTGGTCAGAAGTTGTTTTGATATTCTTGTTGGGATTTTAAAAAGAAAAGGTTATTTTTGAGGTAACTTTGAATGATTATTGTAATTTTACAATAATGAGTTAGCTAGACCCTCCATTCCTAAAAATGGTGTGTGGCCAATTATTATTATTCAAGCAAGGCAAAGAGCTCGGAAATATTTAAACGAGAACCTTTATCATCCCAGCACCCTGCCACAGTTTTTTGAGTTCATTTCTGGAAATAGCTGGAAATAAGCCCACAGCACACAGTTCCACAGAAGTTGAGACATATCACATTTAATTCCTTACAAAAATGAGGAAAGAGCCTGGGAGGTCAAATTGCAAAACCAAACTCAAGCAATAAAAACAAAACACCACCAATGAAAATACTTCTAACAGAAATGTTCTCTTTAATTACAAAAAAGAAAAAAAAAAGTGTTTGCCAGATTTGGATATCAATTTGGACCAAAGCTCCCCCCTAGACTTTGCTGTTTTTATAATAATGTTTTCAGTACTACGGTATAAATGTAAAGGGTCCATAAAAAATTGAAATCAGAGTTGATGGGTCTCAAGGAAAAAAAAATCACAGTGAACTTGGTGATGACTCAGATTCATTAACTGCTTAATAATAGCCAGGAGCTCTTTGAATTTTCAGTCAAAAGACTTCAGACATTAAAACAATTACAATTCTATCTCCACCAGTACTTTCCCCTTGCAGGCAGTGAAATAAAGGTAAATTATCAACATCAGTGAGAATCTTCAAGAAAGATAAAGTTGCCAATGATTTTGCGAGGCTACTTTTATAACTTCTGAAGTGGGGTGTTAGGAAATATCCTTACCCTCAAATAGAGTAACATTCTATCCATGTACTTCTTATTCTTCCCTTTGACACCAAACTATTAAATTGAGCTCATGTGATTCACGGAGGGAAAAAAAGAAAAGACAAATTGCCTAAGGATGAGTTTAGAGTCCAAAGGAAAGGGAACAGCTGCCGAATCTCCAGTCTGTTCCAAGAACCATCAATTCAGGGGACAAAGCCGATGTCTTTTTATCCTGAATTTATCTGGCTTGGATATTGACATTAACTTGAGAATGACCAGCTACTACAGTTCCCTTGAGGCTGTATGGAACCCACTTAAGTCCCCAAGGAAGCAAATAAAGTTTTCTGTCTCTCTCTTTGAGTGGTTTGTTTCCTATCTTAAGTGACTTTTTAATTTAAAAACAATAGCTTCCGGGGCTCCTGGTGGCTCAGTTAGTTAAGTGTCCGACTTGAGCTCAGGTCGTGATCTCATGGTTTGTGGGTTTGAACCCCACGTCGGGCTCTGTGCTGTCACCATGGAACCTGCTTTGGATCCTCTGTCTCTCTCTCTGCCCCTTCCCTGCTCACGCTCTGCCTCTAAAAATAAAAATAATAAATAAACCAAACCAATAGCTTCTTATTGTGAAAATGAAGAACAGTTACAATCCCAGAGATAAATCATCTAGCAGTTTGGCATCTCTTTTTCCAATCTTTTAATCTCTGTATAGTTCTTCATCTAGCTGAAATCACGCTATACAAGCAATTTATATTTGGCTCATTGAGCTAAGACACGAGCATGTTCCAAGTGTTATTAAACGCTTTATAATTGTAACAGCAAATGTTACCTAATAATTTACTTCAAGGACATACCTTAATTTAATCATTCTCCTTTGTTGGACGTTTAGGATGCTTCTAGGTTTTCACTATTAAAAACCATGCTTTAATGAACACTATGTAGTCATTAAGCTATTTCTGAATTTCAGGTATCTGTGAAGGATATGCTCAGAAGTGGAAATTCCAGGATGAAAGGTATGGTGATTTCTAATAATCTTAATACACGCTGCCTTCATCATTTCTAATTCAGTGTGATCAGCAGCACATAAAAGTGTCTCCCTCATGACACCTTTATAATTAATGTTTATTTTCTAATCTTTACTGATAGGAGAAAATGGTATCTCAAGGATTTAATCTACTTTTTTATTACTTGTAAAGTTGAAAAGGATTTATGTCGTGTTTACCATTTGTTTTTCCTTTTATTATGAAACATCCACTTTCCTTTACCCATTTATCTGCTGGGTTTTACGATTTTTTAATGGATTATACACAAGGTTTATATATTAAAGATATTAGCCCTTTGTTGTATTTGTTGCAAATATTTTAAAGATATTTACCGTTAACTTTGAAGCCATTAAATCTATAGTTCCTTGTTTGCTTCATTTACTGCTTTTAAATTTAGAAAGATCTTTCTCATCAAGACATATACATACTTATATTTCTTTTAAAGTTTTTGATGATTTAATTTAAAAAATATTAGTGCTTTAATTCATAGGACCTGCTCTATCAAGTAACTAATTTTCCCAGCATTGAATGTGGTATAGTTCTTTCTTCTGCACTCATAGTTGATGATAACTATATTTAGTTATTCTTCTAGGTTCAGATATCAGGCTTTTAGCAGTACCTGGTTGCCCTGCTTGTATCCAAACCCTGGCTGTATAATCTTGCACTTACTTTTACAACAGATGGAGTGTACTTCCCACTACGGAGTTAGGGCTTGACTGTGTGTCTTGCTTTGATTAATATTATTGCAAATAGACAGCATTCTAATCTGCCAGCCCTAATCTAAGCCTCAAGAGATATTGTGGGTTCCCACTTGCCCTCTTGAGCCTCTGTGATCACCAGGTGCTTTCTCCTTCAGCCTGGGCCCCAAAAGAAGTAAATAGAAAAAAACCGACACATAGTAACCCCCCACCCCCCACCCCCAAAATCTTCACTGGAAAATCTGTATTAAGTTTGAGTTTTTCTGAATACATATTTTAAAGATTTTCTTCTTTTGTTTACTTACACACACAAAGAAGACTTGATCTCCAAGATTCTGCACAAAACAGAAAACCCAAGTATTCATCCTAATCTCTCACCTTCTGTTGAAATCAACCTGGATGGAGTGATCAATTACAAGATCAGCAGGACAAACAGGGTTTATTTTCTCTGGATCTCCTCCTAACTTTTTCACAGCATCTCGCATTGCCGCAAAGTCAACCACAGCTGGCACACCCCTAAGAAAAGAGAGAATTAAACAGAAAACAAAACTGTTAAACAAGTATACTTAGATTTTTCACCTTTTGCCTCCAGTGACAATACTGGCCACGAGACAAACTCATCAGTGGGGCTAACAATAGATGCCTTAGAAAAGTGGAAGTTTCTAAACACACTTCCTTGAGCAGAAATTGGTAGTAAGTGCCATGACTGAGTGGTATCTCTACATGCAATTTTGCATTAAAGTTAACAACACATACGGTCTGTGGTAAACAACACAATAGAGACTGTGATAAAATGTGCACTTAACACTGGGGCTGTTACTGCCATGGCTGATTCCCATTCACGTGGGGGGGTGGGTAACAAAGGCCTATAGAAGATACACGGATTTCACCTCCAACCTCCAACCTCCAACCAAATTTAAAGAAATGGATGTGATTCAGAGAAGAATGCTGTGAATCCTTCCTTTTTATTATTTTGAGTATAAAATTTGTCCTCTAGACTGTCCTTTGGTAAAGTAAAATTTCGTCTCTACAAGGAATAAAATAACATCACTTAAAAAGGGAAAGGCAAGATCTCAGAAAACAGGCCATGATGGGGAATAAAGACTCCCAGGAATAGCAGGATGTGAACTGAGGTTTAAGGGCAACAGGTCAGGCCGTGTGAACTACAAGTCTCCCCTCAGGACACAGCATATTGATATTCTAAGGACAGCTGTTTCAAACCTGGCTATCTGGGTGACAGGATGTGAGGGAGAGAAGATTCCAAGATAGCCCTACTCCATGCTATTTCTTCCACTTTTTGTTAGTATACTTAAGGTTAGGATCTCCAAAAACAATGACCTTTGCCACTGGAAGAAGTGGAGTGACTACACATCCCACTTGTCGGGGACAATCTCTAGCTGTCCAGGATAACAGACCTCTTTCGTTTTCAAAAGTGTCTGGATAATGGGTGATAAATTATACAGTCATAGCATGTGTGCGTGTGTGTGTGTGATTCAAGCTTTCCTTAAAGGCTGGCAAGGGAGGCAGTGAACAGGGAAGTGAAGTGACATTAGGCTCACGTAAAGTCTTGCAGGATGACACGGGCAGGCTTAAACGGCACTTCTATGTTCTTATGCTGCATGACATTCCAATTTAGGATATTTTCAATGTCATTTTTCTTCACCAAAAATTGATCACAGTTCCGAATGGCTGCCTCCAGGAGAACTCTGATAGAAAATGGTAAGCGTTCTAGAAAAAAAGAAAAAAGTATAACAAAATAAACACAAGTCATGAGACACATTATTATAAGAGCTATTTTAAAGCCAGTCCCCATATAAACCTGATATGAAGCATCAGACTATTTTTCCAACAGGGAAAGAGGGTAAATTTAAATTGATTTCAACAGTTCGATATGTAAGAATACTGAATGGGTTGAAGAGACATTCAGTAATAGAAAAAGTTAATTCTTTCACAATAAATGATTGCCTTACCTTGGATTCCATTAATAGTTTCTGTTAAGTCATCATGAAAGAAGTTAGCCTAGATATTTACCATATTATGTGCTGGCAAGTAACACACACACACACACACACACACACACACACACACACACACAGTAATATTTCTTATGAACACTAGTGTTCAAGAAATGAGAAAATAACTTCTTTACAACTAATGTAATTAAGACCAAAGTTTGGTCACATACACCTTTCAAAGGAAATATAAGCCCACATGCCATGCAGAATGGCTACTGGTAGTGGGTTCAAGGATACAACAACAGTTCAGAAGAAAAACTGTTTATTTATAAAAGAAATGTTCATTCCTGATCTATGAAAACTATTCACCAATACTATTTGGAAAAGACAAGAGTGCAAAGGTAGAAAAGCAGAGGATTTGGGATAAAAAAGACATGTTTTTGTCCTCTGCTCTTACCCACATTGTTGTTTCTTGATCATGTCATTGACCCTCTCTGGGTCTCAGCTTCCTCAGGACTTCTAACATTTTATAAACATGACCTCAAGGGGTTGTTATGCAGACCAAATGATGTAATATATATGTATAAACCCTCTATATACTATAAAGTGTTATATAAATGTCACATGTATATAATCATTACTAACATAAAAATGAGCAACATAAGAAAAGGTGTGTGAGTTTGTGTGCTTAATTCAAGACCATTCAGCCATTTCTGCTACTCCCTCCTTCAAATCTCCTAAAGGCTAATTAATTACATAGCTTAATTACTATGCAAACGAGACTCAAACTGCTGTCAGAACAATTAACATCATAGAGCCATGCACCTACCATATCTTGAATCCTTCAGTTTATTCAAATTGAAGAATTTCTTTCCTGGTTGTGCAGGATCTAAAGGCTCAACAAGGTGTGCAAATGGGTTGCTCATGATTCCTGAAGGCCACGTGTCCCTGAAAAGAAAAGGGAACATTTAATTTCTAACTGTCAAAACTGGACCTCATTTATTTTGACAATCACGGTAGATATCACTTCAAGACATCACTCATCTTTTCACAGGAGGAAGGCAGGACATAAACGACTACAAGAATTATATTCTTAGCAAATAAAATGGGCTTCTGTGAAGGTATCGTGAAAGCTAGCATTCACCTCTTGAGAGACCATAAAATCCCACACTTTTGTCTTATGTCTACAACTTTCCAACATTCTTCCACTAATAAGATATACCATGTCTTATGGTAAATCCTGAAGATACAAACCGGCCCTTTGAGCTGGACTCATGTCTTGCCTGACAGGAGGTAAAAGGTCATAGCAGATGACATGGACTTGTGCAAAACTTGAACTTTGGAAGTGGGGGCTTGAAAGCACTATTTCCTGTTGTAACAGTCTCTGCAGCATTTGAAAGAAACATGGTAGTTTGAAGTCTTCCTGATTCACTTTGCACAAGGTGGCAACAAAGTGTTCACATCAAGGAATCTCTGTTACTGCAGTGGGGTGTAAAGGCCTAAACTTACTTCCCAAGTGAGTGTGGAGGAGACCCTCTACCCCAGCTCCAGGCAGGATTATAAGCAGTGAACCAGGGAAGTAATTGTTCCTGGCCTCCACCACACAGATAAATAGCAATTTCAAATAACATAAATGTACGACTCAGAGAAAAACACAGTAGGAATAGCAAGTAGAGAAGGAATAAGAAAACTTGCTTTCTAGTCCTACCCCTGGGGCAAAAATCCTTCAACCAATCCATTTCCCAATTTTGAGATAAGAATAGTAATGTTCCGGGGCGCCTGGGTGGCTCAGTCGGTTCAGCGTCTGACCTCGGCTCAGATCATGATGTCATGGTTTATGAGTTCGAGCCCCGGTTTGGAGTCTCTGCTGTTGGAGCAGAGCCTGCTTTGGATCCTCTGCCTCCCTCTCTCTGTTCCTCCCTGGCTTTCTCTCTCTCTCTCTCTCTCTCTCTCTCTCTCTCTCTGCCCTTCCCCCTGCTCATGCTCTCTCTCTTTCTCTCTCTCTCAAAAATAAATAAAAACATTAAAAATTAAAAAGAATAGTAACATTTCTGAGGCGTGTAGAGATCATTTAAAACTAAAATCTTAAAAAAACAAAAACAAAACACAAGAATACTAACATTTCCCCAATTAATTCAGGGGTTTTATGAATACTTAAATATTCAACATATTTGAGGATGACTAATATGGAATGATCAACATATTACTGTAAAATGAAAAAACAATATGTGCAAACTCTGGACATATGGGTTCAGTTCATACCACCACAATAAGACAAGTATTGCAATAATGTGGGTCAAAAGAATGTTTTGGTTTCCCAATGCATATAAAAGTTATGTTTACACTATACATTAATCTATTTAAAAACAATGTATATACTTTAATTAAAAAACACTTTATTGCTGGGGCAGGAGGGTGGCTCAGTCAGTTAAGCATCCAAATTTAGCTCAAGTCATGATCTTGCGGTTTATGAGTTCAAGCCCCACATCGAGCTCTGTGCTGACAGCTCAGAGTCTGGAGCCTGTTTCAGATTCTGTGTCTCCCTCTCGTACTCTGTCTCTCTCTCTCTCTCTCTCTCTCTCTCAAAAATAAACATTAAAAAAATTTTTTAAGTAAAAAATACTTTATTGCTAAAAAATGCTAACCATCATCTGAGCTTTTAGGGAGTCATAATCACTGATTGTAGACAACTATACCAAATCTAATGATAACGAGTAAGTTTGCTATATTGTGAAAATTGTCAAAATGTGACACAGAGACAGTAAGTAAAGAAATGCTGCTGGGAAAATGATACCAACAGACTTGCTCAAAGCAGGGTTGCTACAAACCTTCCATCTATAAAAAATGCAGTATCTGCAAAGCACAATAAAATGTGGTGTGTCTGTAACAGGAAATGACCGTTTGGGGGGATAAAAAGTTACAAGAGGTTCTTTTCTCCCTAGACAGGCCCATAGCTTCATGAAAACACCAAAGCGACTGGCTCCTTTAAGAAGGGCAGGGGCCTCGAAGTCAAGATTAGGAGTAAGACTCAGTTTCCACTACACATCCTTTCATTTTGTTTGTGTTTTTACCCATGTCCCCATGTTGTATTTTTACCCATATAACTTTTTGAAAACTAACCGAAAGTTTAAAAGAAATAGATATTTGTGTATATCCTCTGTCTAAAGTCCAGGGCTAGGGAATTCTGGGGAGAGGCAGTGGACTGAGAAGCAGCCCCTGCCTTCCTGGAGTTAGCAGTGCTGGAGGCCACAGGACAAGCCAGACACCTGTCAGGAGCACTAGAGAATGCAGAGGACAGAGTGAGGTTGTCTGCCAGCATCTCTGTGCCGGCAATGACTTCTTTCCCCGAGTTCCACGTGGTTTTGCAGGGGCTGCCATTTTGTCAGGGAGAGGGAAAGCTATCTGCCCTAATCTGGGCCAATCCACTTCCTTCTCTGGGAATTCTGGAACCAAAACTAAAGAAAGGCCAGCAAGGGAAACTGTGTTTATAAAAGCATATGCCCCTAGACCATCTGAGTTAGAACTACCCAGGGATAGTTCTGGTTAAAAATACAGATAGATTCCTGAGTCTCACCCCTTAAGCTACTGAATCAGAATTGATGGGGGAGGTGGGAGGAGGGAGCAGGCCTGGGTGGAATGTGCCGTCTAAGGGGGGCAGTGGCCATTTGGCTCTAGCCTAGAGCTGATGCAGGAATGCCCAGCCCACTGTTGACAGATCATCCAATTTTTCAAGCAAGTCTGGCAGTCGGGATTTCTACGTGAACTCTCTTGATTTAGAAATGTTGGTAACTAAATGTTTCTAAAATACCGTGTGAGTCTGTAGCATGACGGCTAAACCGAACACGCCTGTGGGCTCTATGTGACCACTGGACTGCCAGCCCGTGACATGTGTCCCAGCCCCCGCTGGCAGATGTCTCAGACTGGAGAATGGCAGGGTAATCGAGAGAGAAAACTCAGGTAGGCAACTACAGAGAGAAAGGAGGTGAGAAGTAACCTGCGTGGGCAACTGGATGGCGGCAGCTGACGTGGAAAAGTGGTGGATGGAAAGAAGAGGCAAAAGCTAGAGAAAACAGCCACGGAGAGAATCACTGAATCATGGGGCAGAAGAAATACAACTGAACCCTATGTGTGGAAGGCTGGAGGATCTTAGGACTGCTTTGGGAAGGAACACTGTGGCTTTGAAGACAGAGTACATTTCTTTATCTTTATTTATTTATTTTGAGACAGAGAAAGCATGAATGGGGGAGGGGCAGGCAAGAGAGAGAGAGAGAATCCCTAGTAGCCTCTGCACTGTCAGCACAGAGCCCAATGAACCATGAGATCACGACCTGGGGCAAAGTTGGATGCTTAATCAACTGGGCCACCCATGTGTCCCGGAGGACAGAGCACATTTCTTAAAGTGCTACACAGATGTGAGATACTCATTGTTCATCCCCACTAAATGAGGAGCCAGTCAGGAGGAAAAAAAAAACCTATAAATATACTGTTTAGTAAGAAATACGCTGGCTTGTCGGTAGAAGTTTACAAATTGGTGGGCTCAGAAAACAAGACTAATAATTCCACTGATTGGAATTTTGAGGACGTAAATTGAAAAAGGCAATAATAATCCTATTCTCCCTTTGACTTGTTACCGATTCCATTGCCCCTAGATGTAACTTTTTTACCCCACACAGTAGCAACTGCAACAGTGAAACTGCTGTTTGGCCTGCCTGGGAAATGGGTCAGGAAGAGCCTCTCCACAGAGGCTGTGGGACATTTGAGAATCTCTCCAGCCAGAGGAAGGGGTGGGAGGCCCTTGCAGAATGGGGCAGGGTGAGTCATTCACATCTTTAAAAAGCCTGGAGTCTTTGACTCTTCCCTATCTCTGTGTCAAACCCTAATGGGGACAGGTGCCTCAAGTTGGCCAAAAGTCTATGATTAAACCAACTGTAAGTTGTACCCGTTTGCCATGACGCAGAGGATGAAATGTGTCAATTTACTTCCCTATAGCTTACGAATGCCCCGTAACTCTGGCAGAACTCTGAAAACCTTACACAATTTCTGCTGTTCCCACCACCCTATGAAGCCTACCAGTATTTCAGGACAGATATGGTGACCGACAGAGCTCTTAGGGAAAATGGCTTGTGTAAAAAGTGCTCTACCGTCTGCCTCCCCTTTTCCTTAAAAACTAGAAAATTGTCAGGGTGCCTGGGTGGCTCAGTCAATTAAGCGTCTGACTTCGGCTCAGGTCATGATCAAGTGAGTTTAAGCCCGTGTCGGGCTCTCTGCTGTCAGCACAGGACCAGCTTTGGGTCCTCTGTCTCCCTCTTTCTCTGTCACTCCCTAACTTGTACGCATGCAAAAACCAACTAGACAATTGTCTAATTTCACTAATCAATGAACCAAATTCTACTTGCAGAAGCTAAAAGAGAAAGAAATCGGTCACCAGTTACTAAGTACCAACACATAAGTACACGGGTACCGGTACGTAAATATACCCAATGCTTTACACCATCTTCTCTAATTTTGGCAACACCTCTGTAAGCTAAAGCATATCATTATTTCCATTTTACAGCCGAGGGAACTGCAGCTCAGAGAGATACAACAATTTGCCTAAGGACATACACCTAGTTAGAGGCAGAGCCAGGTTTGAAATCCTGGCTCTTCCCACCCCACCCTCAAGCGACTTCCTCCACCTCAGGTGCAGCAACTTCGGTTCTGAAGGTGGTGCTGTGTAGAGGTCACAGACCAACCCCAAAGCTAAAACAAACAAACAAACAAAAAACCCAAAAAAACAAAACAGGAGACATTCATGGGCCTGAGAAACCCTCCTGCTGAGACTCAGTTTGGAATACTGGTGTTGCTTTTCCTTCTTTCCGGGGTCACCCAGCACATGAGTCTGAGCTGGGCATTGTCACATGCCCCTTGCCACTTTTACTAAGTCACAGGTCAGTGACAAGCAATAGCAGCAACCAAAAACTGGTTTTGCTTCTGGGAAACTGTCCTTTCAAAAAGCTGGAGGGCTCTGGAAATCCCTTCCAGGTTTCACTCATGCTATTACTCCTGTCTTAAAATCACTTTATAGGAGCTCCCAATGCTTTAGCAGTCCCAAGAGAAAGCCAAAAACAACTGTGTTCCAAGGAGGGTAGAAGGGAAAGACCTTTGGCTTGGGAACAGTCCAGATCCAAAGTAGAATCTAGGCATCATAAATGCCTCCTAGGTCTGCCTTCCCCTGGCCAGACTCAAACCTCAAGTATTACTGCAAATCCTGCAGACTCCCCGAGGTCTGGGTTTCATCTAGAAACCCCACCAGCTGGCCAGGGAGCGCTGCCTACTTCCCACATGCACAGGAAGCACAGACCCCCACCATTTCAACTCCCTTCTTTTCATATCTGCCATCCTCCCTTCCCTCTGTTTTGTTCCTGCCTTTTTTCTGTTTCACCTAATTCCCATTCAATACTAATAAAAGGGAGGAGTGAACAGAGAGAGTTGTTGTGGATTTTTTTGGGGAGCGGGTGGAGTGTTATCCTAGTTTTTTTCTCTTTGGAAGGGTGAGGGTTACTGTCATGGAAATAAGCATGGGTGCTACCTTTTCTGCTCCACAGAGTAAGATAGTATTGCATAGAGGAAAAGAGAAAACAAATTAAAAAGAAGAAAAAGAAAGTTAAGAAAGGGAAATGATATCTTTTAAGCAGTGATGTTAGAGCTCATTCAGAATTTGTGCTTCATGAACCTTGTGTTCAGGACCGTAGGACCGCTGAACATTGGCCCCGGCGTGTGAATCAAGTAGGACGCATGAACAATTCTTATACAAAAGGAATTTAAAGACAGACACTTGCACTGTACTTGAAACCCTTCTCTACACTTAGCTCACACTCTTAAAATGAAGAGAATTATTCAGTTGAGAAACAGTGTGTTTCAAAGCTAACCCATCCTGAAATACCAGCTGGGTGACTTGTACATTGTCATGATCCCCTCAGGTACATCTTGTGCCGGGACAGGAGAGGTTGGGGAAAGAGTACTGAACACCAGATTTTTAAAGCAAATTACTAAAAACACTAAACATTAGGGGCGCCTGGGTGGCGCAGTCGGTTGGGCGTCCGACTTCAGCCAGGTCACGATCTCGCGGTCCGTGAGTTCGAGCCCCGCGTCAGGCTCTGGGCTGATGGCTCAGAGCCTGGAGCCTGTTTCCGATTCTGTGTCTCCCTCTCTCTCTGCCCCTCCCCCATTCATGCTCTGTCTCTCTCTGTCACAAAAATAAATAAACGTTGAAAAAAAATTAAAAAAAAAAAACAAAAACACTAAACATTAGGCATAGGCAGACAGATCTAATTTAACAAATGAACCATGCTCTTGGCAAAATAGGTGCAGGCAGTTCAGAGCTGGGGTTCCTCCCCAACCACAGTCTTGCTGCCAACCCACCTTTGGTCTCAATTTTGGACACCTGCAGGGGACTCAGAGAGGCACCACCTTTTTGTGCATATGTGGCGTGGCATTAACCCATCCCCCACCATGCCCTTGGGACACCTGGCCCTAGATGCTATGCAGGTGATGAGACAGAATCAGAAAATGTTGAGCCTTCTGGAGAGAACTTAGAGATGCCATAGCATTTTCCTGACCAGGAGACAGAGGTCCCCAGAAGCAAAGTGGGATCACTAGATTTATGAGTGGTAGACCGAAGAAGAAGATACAGCTGATTTTCTCTCCAATGAAACGCAAATTTCGGGCAGGGATAAAAAGTATGCTCAAAATCCTCCAAAAGTAAAGTTTAAAAAAGTACCACTTAGGCATATCACAGTCTTCTGGCACTTTTGTGAGTTAGTTCTCTAATCACTGACTGAGCCTTCCATGTGGTGCAAAATACCAGAGAACTGACTGGCAGCTGAACTTTGGGAAAACAACTTAGAGTTAAGTTTTTCATAATCTACCCTGGGTAACTAGTTTTTTTTCTAAGAGAGGCAGACAATTAAGGGCAAATAAATTTTATTGATATAAATATCAAACATACAATTCCTTACTCAGATTCAACATAAGAAATGTGAGCAAAGACTCACATTAATAGAAATGAAATAGAAAAAGTTGAATTATATATATACGGGAATCTAATTTAAAAACTTCAAGACTATTAGTATATATTCATTCACACACACACATACCATCATATATAGAAATGAATAGAAAAAGATCTAAAATAAAGTCAACATTGATTATCCTTAAGTAGATAAATGTTTAAGTAGAAACTATCTTTTGAAAGGAAGCTAGAACACTTCATAAAGTTCCTGAAACCACAACATACGGTTCTTTCTTTAATAATGTCTGATGAGGATTTATTTAAAAGTAAATTTGTGACTATTACTCTTTAGATAAACCCACTCTGCTCCTCCAAACTACGTCCTTGTTGTCCAACGATGCAGTGAAACGGTTCACTCAAGAATTTGTAAATGGTTCACATTTAACATCAGACAGATCAGTTGCATATGTCATACAGGTCACAAGTATGAATCCAAGCTGGACCCCTTCCTTCTCACCACCCTCCTCAGCCCTCCTCCAGCCCCCCTTCTCCCCATCACCCTACTGTCCTGCAATCCCAGCAGGAGACCAAACTTGCTGCAGAACCATATCTTCTAGGCTGGTGAGAACTTCAAAAATATTACACTAAGTAAAAGATGATCATTGCAGAAATATTACAAAGTGCAGGTAAACAAAAAGAAGAAAATAAAAGTCACCTGTAATACCATGGTTTGGAGTTTCATCTAACATGACTTTTAAAGGTATTTGGATTTTGGGGTGCCTGGGTGGCTCAGTCAGTTGAGCGTCTGACTTTGCCTCAGGTCACCATCTCATGGTTTGTGAGTTCGAGCCCCACGATGGGCTCTGTGCTGACAGCTCCTTCAGATTCTGTGTATCCCTCTCTCTGCCCCTCCCCACTCGCACTCTGTCTCTCTCTCAAAATAAACATTAAAAAATATTGGAAAAAAAAGAAATAAATGTATTTAGATTTCTTTAAAAAATGGATTAGACTTCACAGTGTTTTGCAAATTGCCTTTTCTCACTCAGCAATACATCTTTATTGGGCTATCAGGTGATATTTTATATCATTTTTAATTACACCATAAACATCTATCATTTAGATATACAACAATTTACTTAAATCTCCCATTAGTAAAATACTTAGTTTCCAGGTATTAACAGGCAAACAATGCTGCAACCTTTGTACACACTTCTTTGAGTAGGTCCTCAATCCATTTCCTTAATATAAATTCCTAGCTTCTGGTCCCTAGAAGTAGGACAGCTGAGTGAAAGGATTTGCATGTCTCCATTGTGTTAAACATCACCACGTGGCCTGGGAAAGGCCGTGCCAATTTATGACCCTTCTCTGAGGCAGTGAATGGAGGTGCCTCAACTAGGCAACATAATTCTTTGCCAAATGGAAAGATTAAAAAGCTAATCTTGGGCGTATCTTTAATTGCCAGTGAAGGTGGACACGTTTTCATCTGTCTCTTTGACATCTGAATTTCTTTTGTAAAGTGTCAGTCTGCCAGACACAGACCAAACCGAGTGATACCCAGATGGCCTTTGGTGACCAAATGTTCTCCTTGGAGGAGGACTTCACTGAGCTCTTAGTGTGGATGAGACTTGGCTCTGGGACCCCTAAAATCTTTGGGCAGCTCTAAGGTCTGATGTACAGTCTGACCCCATGCCGAGGTGCATCCTGAACCTAGCTGGTTATAGCAAGGTAAGAGGCCCCATTAGCTTAAATCATGGGCAAACCCCCATTTGGTTCAGTGAGCTTTGCTCTCTGTTACCCAGACTGAACTTCCAAAGCCCAGGCAGCAATCTTGCAAGTGGGTTTTAGGACACTGAACACAGAGCATGGGCAGCACACTGCTGACCCATCACTCTTGCCAGAGGAACATCTCGGACCATACACCCTGCAGAACATCACACCGTGATGCTTATTCGGCACAGCCAGATTTGCAGAAATGCGCGGAAAGGTCGACTGACTTTAGCTAAATGCCAGTGATCAGATCCAGTAAGATTCACCTCTTCAAGTCACTTTCCAGACTCTGGAGTATAGAAATCCAAGATTTAGCTGCTTCTGTTATCAAAGTTGAATCTTTTTAGGTTGTTTTAGGATAGGGAAAGAGGGGCAGTATGAATGGGCCCCACAATCAACCAGCAGGGGAGAGGAGTGAGCCTGAGCAGCGGGACCCCTGCCAGTAATGGGTGGGGAGGACAGAGGTTTTGTTTAGTTCTGGAGGGTGGGGAGTGTGCCTATCAGTTTCCAGGAGAGCTTGTATAGTTTCAAAGAGTTTCCAAGAGATTAGTGGAGAGTGATGGATAAAGTACAGACAACACACGCTCCACATTATTTAGGATATCTAAAGGCACACAGGAGTGGGCTTTTAAAATCCATCCAGACAACAGAAAGAGGTTTCTTCTGTATTTCATGTGGTTTTCCCATCTCTCCCCTCCTCACATTTTCCTAAATACACCCATTCTGAATTTTCACGGGTCCCAACTCTGAAGTCAAAGTCAAGTCACTGCATCTCTAGAGTTCATTTCAGTTCACTATAAGGATTAGCAATGCTTCATTTATTTTCTGTTTAAAGAGAAATTAATTGGTCCCACTCCCAAACTGACTGTTGTGTATCTAAATATCATGCTACTTATAAACAACTTTTTGTCAAAAGCGAGATTCCAAGGATGTCTATGTAAGCATAAATAAGACTGAGGTCAGAACCACCCAGGCCAGCAAACCACCATGGCTTGTCAAGTGGATTTTTTCACAAAGTAGAGAACTAGAAAGATTAGCTCTTTGCTTTCTTTGATGTAACTACATCTGGACAACTAGAATAACTAAATATCTCCCGATTTTCCCAGAGACCAGGTCACCTAAAAAAACAAAAACAAAAACTACCCATAGAAATCTCTTAAATGGGGTACTTGGAAAGAATTTTGAATAAGAAGCCCTAAGAGCAACAATCTATTTTGGGACAGAATGTAAACAAAGAAAGAGGTAGTGCAGAAGGAGGGTCTTGCAGAAAGGAATTGTTGTGCAACAATATAACCAAATCCATCAACCCATTTTTCTTGAGCAATAATTATATGCAACGTGCACCCTTGTCTGTAAACATGAATAAGACTGCTTCTGTATCAGAAAGTTTTGCCATCACACAATTTGCTTGTCTTTTTTATTTTTATTTCCTTACTAAATTAAAAAATTTTTTCAACGTTTATTTTTTGAGAGAGATAGAGAGATAGAGAGAGACAGAGTGCTAGTGGAGAGGGACAGAGAAAGAGGGAGACACAGAATCCAAAGCAGGCTCCAGGCTCTGAGCTGTCAGCACAGGGCCCGACGTGGGTTTTGAACTCATGAACTGCAGATCATGACTTGAGCCGAAGTTAGATACTCGACTGACTGAACCACCCAGGTGCCCCTGTTTTTGCCAAATTTTTAAATAAGCAGTCTATTTTCACTTATTCTTCCATCTCATCCTGGACAACTGCCCAGAAGGCTCCACATATATTCCTAGATTTTTAAAAAGAGCTGTCACAGTTTTGAAATGATTGAGTTCCATTTTGAATGAGCCATATAACCTTTCTGTGACTCAGTTTCCTAACCTGTAACATAAGTTTAGTTGATGATCCTAAAAAGTCCCTTCTGAGTGAAAAAAATTCTATGCTTCATTATTCATGTATTCAACACACATTTATATTAACCATCTAATATGTGCCAGGAACTGTTTTAGGCACTGGGGATACACCCAGTAAAAAACTGACAAAGGCCCTGCCTGTGTGGTGCTTCCATGAGGAGGGAGACAGAGTACACAGCTAAATGATATACAAACAGAATGTCAGATGGTGACCAGCTCTGTGGATAGGCAGGATGTGCAAAGGCCCTGAGGCGGGTCTGAGGAAGGCAAGGAGGCCAGGGCAAGGTGAATGAGGGCAGAAAAGGAGACATGGTGGGGAGGCAGCAGACTTGGCCACTGTAGGGACCGTGACTGAAGACAAACTACAAAGTACTGTCCTAGCTTTACACTTGGTTTAAATTAACTGTAGATTCCCAACACTGGAATTTGTTAAAGTCTGATATGAAATTAAGTCATAATGTGAAAATACTAGATTACATTTAAAAAGTAGCTAGCTTCCTGAAATCTAACCCTTCTGTTTCCTTGAACTTCATTATTAAGTAACACTGGAAATTTTTAGGATGTATCATTAAGATGATCATGACTCACTCAGCAGACATACACAACCACTGCCAAAGGCAACAGACAGGATTTGGGGGACAGGGGCCATGGCCACTGCACTGTCTGAGGGAATAGCCCCTGTGCCTTGTCAAGACTCCCAGTTCTAGGCTTGCTGGTGAAGACAGCACAACATCATATGTAATTCCCAAGGAGGAAGGCTTACCTGACACATTCTTTAAGTTCATTTTAAATTAACTGCAGTAGCACAAACTCAAAAGAACAGAAATAGTTTTAATTTTTGATATCACTGTGGTCTAATAGAAGCAGTTTCACAAAAGGGCTTGTCAACTTCAGAATTTATACTTCCAGGAAAGTCATCGTGGGGTCATAAAACATTTGGTCAGAAAGGAAGAAGCAGGGCAGGGCCCCCCAGGCGTCCTGACCCAGCCCTCTGCTCCTGATCTCATCCTCTCCTCATAAAGGTCAGTCTTCAGCCTCTTCTTGGAATGTGGGTCTCCTACCCTGCAGTAACCCACAGTTATCAGTGGGGCTTCAAAAATGACACCTGCAGACACCCCAAAAGTGACATTTTGCAGAACCAAGTCCTATAGCATCTAACTTACAAAAAAATTTTTTTAAGGTTTATTTATTTTTGAGAGAAAGAGAGAGAGAGAGGGCGAGCAAATGAGCATGAGTGAGGGAGGAACAGAGAGAGAAAGGAAGACACAGAATCCGAAGCAGGCTCCAGGCTCTGAGTTGTCAGCACAGAGCCGGACTTGGGGCTCAAACCATGAGATCATGACCTGAGCCTAAGTCGGACGCTTAACTGACTGAGCCACCCAGGCGACCCCCTATTGCATCTAACTTTTGAGGCGAGAGGAGCGGGGTAGGGGCAGACCACTGTGTTTTTAAAAGCATTATGGGGCAGGCCTAGTTGATATCCATTCTTTAAGAAAAGCTGCATGATTTCCTCAAGCTTCTGAACAAATTGTATAGATGTTTGGTAATGAACTTTTCTAACTCAAATTTTAGGAACTAGAAAGAGTGTTGCTACAAGAGGCAGGGTGTCAGGCTGCCAGGGTCTCAGAGGGCAGCATTTATCTCCATGAATCTCCCAAGTTTCTGAGGTCATCAACCCTCACTCACCTCAGAACTGGACTTAAGAATGATGACTCATGCTAACAGAGTTCTCAGAAGCTTGAGGTATAAACCCATATATTTATTGATTTTCCAAAAGAAAGACAACTGTCAGGATGACCCGATGCTCCTGTTTTCTGACCATCACATTCTTTCCCCAGAGCAGTTCAGTGATGTGGTTCAGAGCTGGAAACCGAAGCTAAATATCAGGTGTATTGAAAGGGGGAGCTGGAACTCAAAATCAAGTCCATCACACTCTAAAGCCTACCTCTTAAGCAGCTAAGCCTTCACCCTATCTCAGTGGCCCAGAGAGTGGCATGGCATCTATATGCAAATGCCCTTTCATGGCATCAAAGACATAACAAGTAATAAAATAGCATTAGACATATTTGGCACCTGGGCCTCTCTGAATTGTCTAAGAGACAGGATGTAAATTCATTCATACATTTGACTTTTTTTTTTTTTTTTTAACGTTTATTTATTTTTGAGACAGAGAGAGACAGAGCATGAACGGGAGAGGGGCAGAGAGAGAGGGAGACACAGAATCGGAAGCAGGCTCCAGGCTCTGAGCCATCAGCCCAGAGCCCGACGCGGGGCTTGAACTCATGGACCGCGAGATCGTGACCTGAGCTGAAGTTGGACGCTTAACCGACTGAGCCACCCAGGCGCCCCCATACATTTGACATTTATAGGCAACTGGGATAAAGGAACACAGTCCCCATTGCTCTTCAGTCACACATAGACTGGACAGGAGGAATTAATGACAATATCATGAGATCCATGTTACAGCAGTGGTGAATGGTGATAAAGAAACCTCTTGGGAGAACAGCTAATCCAGCCTGGGAGGCAGGGCATGAAGACCTCCAGGGACAGGCAAAACCAGAACTTCACGAATGGAGGGAGTCAATGAAAGTATATTTGGGGCAGAGAACACAGCACACAAAGGCATGGAAGTGTGACCCTGTGGAAATCATAAAGCAGGCCCAGGTGGATGAAGTACAGGAGGTATGTGGGCAGAGCTAAGTGAGGAGGGAAAGGAAGGGGGCAGGGTCCCCATCACAAGGGGCTTCACAAAAAGGTTCAGATTTATCCTGAAGACAGGGGCACCATTAAAGGATTCTAGTCTGGATGCTTCAAGACATGATTTGATTTTCTGAGATCACTCTGGTAGTCTGGGGGACTGCCTCAGGAGAAGGATGCTGGACTGGTGTTGGGGAGGCAGGTTATAGTCAGAAAGAGAGGTCAGAGGCAATATATCTCAGTGAGAATTAAGAAAGCAGAATGGACAGAATTCAAACTGTATTACAAAGCTGTTACCATGAAGACAGTATGGTACTGGCACAAAAACAGACACTTAGGTCAATGGAACAGAATAGAGAACCCAGAAATGGGCCCACAAACGTATGGCCAACTAATCTTTGACAAAGCAGGAAAGAATATCCAATGGAATAAACACGGTCTCTTCAGCAAATGGTGCTGGGAAAACTGGACAGTGACATGCCGAAAAATGAACCTGGACCACTTTCCTATACCATACACAAAAATAAACTCAAAATGGATGAAAAACCTAAACATAAGACAGGAAGTCATCAAAATCCTCAAGGAGAAAGCAGGCAAAAACCTCTGTGACCCTGGCTGCAGCAACTTCTTAACACGTCTCCAGAGGCAAGGGAAACAAAAGCAAAAATGAACTATGGGGACCTCATCAAAATAAAATGCTTCTGCACGGTGAAGGAAATAATCAGCAAAACTAAAAGGCAACCAATGGAATGGGAGAAGATATTTGCAAACAACATGTCAGATAAAGGGTTAGTATCCAAAATCTATACAGAACTTACCAAACTCAACACCCAAAAAACAAATACTCCAGTGAAGAAATGGGCAAAAGACATGAATAGACACTTCTCCAAAGAAGACATCCAGATGGCCAAAAGACACATGAAAAAACGCTCAACATCACTCATCATCAGGGAAATACAAATCAAAACCACAATGAGATACCACCTCACACCTGTCAGAATGGCTAATATTAACAACTCAGGCAACAACAGATGTTGGTGAGGACGCAGAGAAAGAGGCTCTCTTTTGCAGTGCTGGCGGGAATGCAAACTGGTGCAGCCACTCTTGAAAACAGCATGGAGGTTCCTCAAAAAACTAAAAATAGAACTACTCTACGACCCAGCAATTGCACTACTAGGCATTTATCCAAGGGATACAGGTGTGCTGTTTTGAAGGGGCACATGCACCCCAATGTTTATAGCAGCACTATCGACAATAGCCAAAGTGTGGAAAGAGTCCAAATGTCCATCAATGGATGAATGGATAAAGATGTGGTATACATATACAATGGAGTATTACTCGGCAATCAAAAAGAATGAAATCTTGCCATTTACAACTACGTGGATGGAACTAGAAGGTATTATGCTAAGCGAAATTAGTCAGAGAAAGACAAATACATGACTTCACTCATACAAGGACTTTAAGATACAAAACAGATGAACAGAAGGAAAGCAAAAATAATATAAAAACAGGGAGGGGGAAAGAACATAAAAGACTCTTAAACATGGAAACAAACAGAAGGTTATTGGAGGGGTTGTGGAAGGGGGGATGGGCTAAATGGGTAAGGGGCACTAAGGAATCTACTCCTGAAATCACTGTTGCACTATATGCTAACTTGGATGTAAATTTAAAAAATAAATTAAATAAAATGGTTTCAAAAAAACACATTAAAAAATTTTAAAAAAAGAAAAAAAAAAACACAACTTAAGGGGCACCTGGGTTTTGACTCAGGTCATAATGCCTGGAATGTGCTTGAGATTCTCTCTCTGCTCTGCCCCCACTCATGCTCATGTGTACTCTCTCTCTCAAAATAAATAAATATTTAAAAACACAAAAAATAAATAAATATTTTTCAATTTCTGGTTGTTTGTCGTTAGCATACAGAAATACAACTGAATTATTTTTATTTGGCCCTTATCCTGAAATTTTGCTATCCTCATTAGTTCTGATAGTTTGTGTGGATTCTGTATGATTTTCAACTGAGGTAAGCATGGCATCTACAAATAAACACTGTTCTACCATTTCAAAAAAAAAACAGAATTGACTGAGGGTGAGAAATGAAGAAGGGGTCTAGGATAGCTCCTATGTGCCTCATTTGGACAAAATGGCAGAGCCAATGACCAAGACTGGAGCCAAGATGCTGGTTTTGGCTACAGTGACCTTGGGATGAAGACATCCAGCAAGCAGTTGCATAGGTGGATCTGCAGCTCAGGAGCTCGGGGCTGGGACAAGAGTTCAGAAGAACGGCAGCAATGTGTAGGCATCGTGCCATGAATGCTACATCAATCCATGAGCACTACAGCCCAGTGACATGTGCAGAGTGCCTGTGGGGTACCAGGCACCTCAGCCATGTTGTCTAATGTGGTCCATCAGCAACCCTGTGAGAAAGGCATCACCATCCCATTTTACAGTTGGGAAGATTGAGGGTTGGAGGGGTTAAGTAACCTGCCGAGGCCTTGTGGCTTGGTCAGTGGCCAAGCTGGGAGTTCAACTCAGGCCCTGTGATGCCAGGGCTGATTCTAGCTCCATGTCTCCTCCCAGTAGGCAGCATAGGTGATAGAACTTACAGTCACTCCTTATACAAAAACCCAAATTAACCAACTGGATTTAAAAAATGTAATCTCGTATTAAAACAAATTTCACACTTGAAGGTACATATGTTAAGACTAGTCAACCTCTATTTCCCCTAAAATATCCCTGATTTTGGCAAAATCTGCATGATAGGTAACTTTGAAAGGATACGTTGATGTCAGTAACACAGCCAAACCAGCATTTAAAACGCAACTGATTCTTAACTGAGCAAATAAGGGGTTTTATGAAACATACCACCCTTAAAACCAAACCCGCGGCTGGTCTTTATGCCACCACGAGTACAGAACCGTACTTTTGGCATGACTGTTCTAGCACAGCTCTTGCATATAACAGACCGTCAGCAATGATGTATTCACTTCTTGTTTTTCCTTGATCGTGCAGGAGGACAATCTTAGACTGGCACCCCTTCTTCATGAACTACGCTACAGTGTGTACTGTGCTTTGTAATTTTACAATAATGGTTGTAAAAGGATGATGAGGATAAGGAATAAGTCCTCCATACACGTTTATTTGAGCAACAGCCCAGGCAAGTCACACTATCCAAATATGGGCTTGTCCAGAGCTCTCTTCAAGTCAAGAAAAGGGAATGAAAACCACACCAGCATTCACGCACAACAGCCGCGCTAATTCAATAGAAGGTGGATTGACTTTTACAACAAACGACTAAGGCAGAAGAGGAATCTGAGAAATGATTGGTTCCGAAAGTATGAGATCACTCTGGTGGTTCTATGGCATTAAGGGATCCATACTTAACCTCCAAAACTTGGTCTGTCCCCCAAAGACATATAGTACTGAAAAAGACAGTTTCTTACTTTTGCATGTTTGAAGCACCCAATCCCAAAGTCCTATGGTTTCCAATACACATTTAAAATCAGAGTCACCACTTTTTACCACAGGCAAGATTCACTCCATCTCCCTAAACCGGAGTTTACTTCTTTGCAGATTTAAGGTAATAATACCTGCCCTGCACTGCTGTGCCCAGTTCAAGAGGGCTGCTGTGATAATAAAACAAGGGAATAGGTGAAAGCACAGTGTACATTGGAACTCTATACCTGTGAGCTACCATTATTCATGAGATTGCTATCAACTTACTTCACGGGGCGTGTGGGTCCTAAAAGTAGCCCATTTCTTTTACTGAGGGTTTAAATCTACATCTTCTTTTTTTAATGTTTATTTATATTTTGAGAGAGAGAGAGAGAGAGAGAGAGAGAGAGAACCCAAGCAGGAGAGGGGCAGAGAAAGATGGAGACAGATCAGGCTCTGAGCTCAAACTCACAAGGTGAGCCATGAGATCATGACCTGAGCCAAATCAGCTAAGCCACCTGTGGGCTCCTTAAATCTGTATCTTAAAACACAATGGATATTCTAAAACATAATCAGACTCACTCTTAATTAGTGGGGTAAAAAAGCATTCTAAAATCAGAGAAGAGGGGCTCCTGGGTGGCTCAGTTGAATGTCGGACTTCTGCTCAGGTCATGATTTCATGGTTTGTGACATCAAGCCCCGCATCTGCTTTAAGCATAGAGCCCACTTTGGATCCTCTGTCCCTATCTCTCTGCCCCTCCCCCACTCATGCATGCTCTCTCTCAAAAAGAAACAAACATTAATAAAATAAAATCAGAGAAGAGCTACAGCCTCCAGATATATATGTGAAAAAAAATGACAACAGATTACAAAGAAAAATTATTTTCCTCATAAAAAGTTGCCTTTTCATATTGGTTCAAATGGAGGATTCTTTTCATCACAATTCTTTAAACTCTTTTAAAATCCTTGGAGGTGAGATGAAATGTTCTCGGTCCTAGGCCATCTCTGAACATTTTCCTTTGAATGTGGTGCATCTCTTTTATAATAAAAAATTTTCTTTAATGAACTCAATTCAAATTAACTTAGCATATGTATTTCTGAGCAACTTCTCTGCATTAAGCTTTGCTAAGTACCACAGAAGAAAGGGAGATAAGGAAAACACTCCCTGTTTTAGAAGGGTTTTATAAGATGAGTACTATCTAACAAGGAGACTAAGATAAGCACACAAGTAACAGTAACATGATAAGGGTTATAAGGAAGGTCACAGAAAAGACACAGCTATAACCAGGGGAATCAAGAAAGGCTTTATAGAGAATTGGGAGAAGGAATGAGGGAAGGCTGATGTAGACTCTTAGGCAGAGAGGAGATCAAATGCAAAAGCAGTGAAGCAGGACAACACAGCAAGCGTTCAAGGACTGCACAGTTGTTCAGTTGGGCTGACAGGGCAGAATGTAGAGATTTTTGCTACAGCACCAGTGCATGCTTTTTACTAAAAAGACCCAACAAAGAATAATTTTTTGGTAATTTATACAGTTGAAAATAAGATGCTATCTCCTGGAATAGGGAAAAAAAGGAAGTGAATTTGGGGGAAAGATAGGCCAAATGTTAATGTTCATAACTGTTGAAGCTGGGGATTTATACTCTCCAGGTCTATGTTTGACATGTTGCATTGAAAAACAGCTAAGCAAGAAATGCAAGCCGATCAACCTAGGGAAATGGTCAGCTGATGGCTTTTCAGGTGAGATTCCTATGACCTTTCTGACCTCTGGGTCAGCTGGAGGGAGAAGGGCTGAGGTTGGAGCTGCTCCCCAGGGAAGCAGACAAGGCACCATGTGACTAAGGTCTATCAGCTACCCTTTTTTGGTTCTCCACACCTTTTGCTCCATACTTGTTCCTCTACTTCTCACTGGCAGAAAGGGAGAGGCAGCTGCTGCTAGGCAAGTAAGGAGTAACTCAGTCTAAGAAAAATGAAGGCAACTGTGTTGTCCCTTTGTATTAAGTAACTGGGTGATTATTTTTGGTCATATCAAATGTAACGGTTGTTCAATTTTAATGCTTATATCAAATTTAATACTTAGGGCACCTGGGTTAAGCCTCCGACCTCAGCTCAGGTCATGATCTCACAGTTTGTAAGTTTGAGCCCTGAGTCGGGCTCTGTGCTGACAGCTCAGAGTGTGGAGCCTGCTTTGGATTCTTTGTCTCCCTCTCTCTCTGCTCCTTCCATGTTCATGTTCTCTCTTTCTCTCAAAAATAAAAAAAAAAATTAAAAAATTTTTAAAATTTAATACCTGTTTAATACTTGCTAGAAAATACTGATAAGCAAAGTGAAGAAAAGTAAAAAATCAGTGGTACCCCATCACCAAGAGAAAACTACTCAGCATTTGGCAAACCCTTTGCCTTTGTCCGTGGGTGTGTTCACCCACGTATACGTGCACCTGCTTTCTCTCCTCATAAAAACAGGATCACAGGAAAATATTCGTGGGTAACACGGTTTTAAATGTAAAAACTGTACTTCATGGCATCTCATGAAACAACATTTTACAGCACTAGTTTAAGGGCTGCGTAAGAGTCCACTAAGGAACACTGGTACTTGTAACCTTGGACAGGGGGTTAAAAAAAATACCATTTAATAAAATGTTTTGCTTTGAAAGTCCTCTTTCCCAATATTATTTTGAAGTAATATACACTAGTATATATACTAGTTCAGAATTGTGATGTGACAATTAAAATGTTAACAATTTTTTTTAATGTTTTATTTTTGAGAGTGAGGGTGAGCAGCGGGGGCAGGGCAGAAGATCTGGAGCAGGCTCTGCACTGAGAGCGGCAAGTCTGATGCGGGGCTCTAACCCAAGAACCATGAGATCAAGACCTAAGCTGAAATCGGAGGCTCAACCAACTGAGCCACCCAGGTGCCCCAAAATAATTTGTTTTATTGGGGGAGAAAGGGTGGTAGTAACATGGTCACCAGAGAAATAATCCTGTTTTCCTTTAAAAAATATAGGTTTTGGGATCTTAGTTTTTTTGTTTTATTTTTAGGTTGGAAAGGCATGAATACATACATGAATGTTGAAGGGTAGGCATACACATAGTATTACAAAGAGTAATAAGTAAAAGTTCCCAGCTTTCTTCTACCCCATTTCACTGCCAAGAACTAGCTACAGGTACTTCCAAACATTACCTATTTTAAATACATGGACGAGCAGGGGCACCTGGGTGGTTCAGTCAGTTGGACTTTCGACTTCAGCTCAGGTCATGAGGTCATGGTTTGTTGGTTCGAGCCCCACGTAGGGCTTTGTGCTGACAACACGGAGGCTGCTTGGGATTCTCTCTCCCCATCTCTGTCTACCCATCCCCCCCTCCCCAACATATGCATGCATGCTTGCCTTCTCAAAAATTAGCATTTAAAAAATACATGGAAAAGTAATAGCACAGCCACATACCTTAGGTATACAGACATACAAATATGCATATATGTAGGTATACATATATATAATGTATATATACAGTATATAAAATATAAACACATATAATGAGGATTTTCCTTCCTTTTTTTAAACATTACTTTTGTCCTTCTCCCTGGAATCAGAATAGCTATTAGATGCACTACTGATTTTTGCATAACAACACCCAAAATTCACATGCTGGCTTAGACTGAGACAGCTTCTGAATGGCAGTTGGGAATAAAAACACCTTCCCCTACTCACCATACATGGCTGTGTCCTCAAAACGTGAACATACTTGGCTTTAAACAACCTACTATGGATTCTTTCTCGATTGATTCCAAATCCTTTGCAGTTGCCACTTCCAGCTATATCTGTCTTAGAGTATCAAGTCTCTGCTCTTCATGGATATAGTCCTAAAGAATATCCTTTTCCATGAAATTACCTCCTTGAAGCATGGCTCCTGTTCTGACATTCTGAGATGGGTCTGCAAACTATGGCCTAGTACCTGTATTTGTGAGTAAAGTTTTATTGGAACCCAGCTGTGCCCATTTGTTTGCATACTGTCTTCAGCTGTTTCACATTACAACAGCAGAGCTGAGTAGTAAGAGACTGTAGAACCCACAAAACCTAAAATACTCTGCCTCCTTACAGAAACGTTTGCTGACTCACATTCTAGAATAGGGTAAAAAACAGATTGTTTTTTCCCTACCAAAAGTTCTGGAGGAATTGAATCACATACTCCATATTCAGTGTCTTTGTCCAGGCTGAAGAGTTTTTTTTTTTTTTTTTAAATACAGATGACCCTTGAACAACAAGGGTTTGATCTGCATGGGTCCACTTATCTACAAATTGTTCCCAATAAAGTAAATGTTCTCAGTAAAATATATGCATTTTCCTTACGGTTTTCTTAACATTTTTTTTTCTCTAGCTTTATTATAAGAATACAGCATATAATGAATGTAACACACAAAATTATGCATTAATTATTTATGCTATTGGTAAGGCTTCTGGTCAGCACTAGGCTATTAATAGTTAAGTGTTTGGGGAGTTAAAAGTTTTACTTGGATTTTCTACTGCGTAGGAGGGGTCAGTCCCCCTAACCTCCATGTTGTTCAAGGGTCAACTGTACAAACAAACAAAAAGCGCCCTGGCTCTGACAGTAGCAATGGTGTGCTGGTAAACGTTTAATCACTTGCTCTCGGCCACAGGGGAGCCCTGGATTATACCATTTGCTGATCTCCATGGTGTCAATAGTTCCATAATGGCTTACCTCAAGCTAAAAAATGTGATGTCACTGAACACAGAATTGGGAAGAGATGGCCACAAATGCTAGTGCAAACTAGCTCCAGCAAACGACTGGTTCCTCAGGACATCAGTGGCCCAAACGTACTTTATTTTTTTATTTAAATTTTTAATGTTTATTTATTTTTGAGAGAGAGAGAGAGAGTTGTGGAGGGGCAGAGAGAGACACACACAGAATCTGAAGCAGGCTCCAGACTCTGAGCTGTCAGCACAGAGCCTGATGCGGGGCTCGAACCCACGAACTGTAAGATCATGATGTGCCTGAGCTGAAGTCGGACACTTAATCGACTGAGCCACCCAGGCACCCCTCAACCGCCTACTTTAAAGATGAAGACACTGAGGCCCAGAGAGAGTGTCTTGCCCAAGGTTGGCCCAGGGACTGGAACCAGGCTGGAAATCATTTCCCAGTAGAGTCTGGCTGCTTCACAGGGAGTTATGTCCTTCATAAAAGGAAGAGTAGAGGAAGGAAGGCAAAGGAAGTTCTTTGCCAGGCCCATGGTAATAAATGTTGGTTTTTATCATTATCTTCACAATTTGGGGCTCAGGCTTCTTCAGCATGTGCTTTGAAGCTCACATCAGGGAGAGGTAGTGTTCTTCACACAAGACCAGCTTTCATGCGAACACTTGACAGTGGCCTGTCTCAATTAACCAGCAGATGCTGAGGCTACCAGACTGTAAACTCCAGAAAGAGAGGGACTGCCTGTTTGTGCTATTTTCCCCAGTGTCCAGTATAGAGCTGGGCACTTGGTAAGTAGACAGTCCATAAATATGTGCTCAAGGGATAAAGGAATGACACCCCACCATCAAAGTGGAGCTTTACTCCAAGAACATGGCAGGTACGCAGAGGTTAGATTCCATTCCCTTCTCCCATCTGTGGCCAGGGCAACAAGAGATGAAACATGCTCGTATGCTTGCAACATTTCTTTTTTAGTTTATTTTTTTGAGATTGAGATAGAGAGCAAGCAGGGAAAGAGGGAGACGGAGAATCCCAAGCAGGCTCCACGCTGTCTGCAGAGCCCAATGTGGGGTTCGAACCCAGAAACCATGAGATCATGACCTGAGCTGAAACCAAGAGCCAGACGATTAACCGACTGAGCCACCCAAGCGTCCCTGCTTTCAACATTTCTAAACTATCAGCTGCAGTATCCAAGCTGCTTCATCAGAGCAGGAGAAGCTCTGTGGATGGAGGAGCAAAAGGGAGGACAGAGTTAAAGAACTGTCTTCCTTTGATGTATATATGCATGTAATTTCTATCTGGAACTTGTTCTGACAGAGCATAAAGCCAAGGAAAAATCCAGTGAGGGATCCCACCTACCACACACCACGATGCAGGACATTGCTTTCTGGTAGGAGCTGAGGAAGGGCCACTCAAGGTGGCACATCTCTGAAAGTGGAAAGTGAACGAATGCCACGATTGGGTTATCATGATATTCCAATAAGGCTACACAGCTAAAAACAGCAGTGAACATGGCGGAAAGGAAGGCAGTGTTCTCTGGAAATGACTTTTTGACTACTTGGTAACTCTCACACAAACCCCTACACACTTGGCACAGGCTCCCCATGGGCATTTGGCTGAACCCACAGGTCCTGTTTGCCACATCACTGCCGCAATCTGGATGCACAGACAAATCAGCTCTTGGGGCACAGGAACAACTAGCCATCTGTGAACCTTGCTGCATTTTCAGGAGGCCACTGGGACTCATCATCTCTTATGCGGAGACCTACTACTAAAAATTGCCACAGTGAGGTCAAGCTTGGTCCCAAATACCAGAGGTTAACACTGTCCATGCATGGGGTGCTGTATGTATTTCCATTTAGAGCAAACGTGCCAAACAAGAAGCAGGACCAATGATTAAAGCCTCCAGAGCATTTCCTACACCAGTGGCTCTCAAAGTGTGGTGCAGGAACTCTAGGAATCCACAAGGTCAAAACTACTTTCATAATAATACCAAAAGGCAATTGGCCTTTTCCTCTGTCACGTGTTCAGGAGTATACAGTGGAGTTTTCCAGAGGCTACAAGATGTGACAGTGCACCAGACTTGAGTGCAGAAGCGGATATAAGAATCCAGCTGACTTCTATTAAACCTGACATTAAAGAGACTGCAAAACTATAAAACAATGCCACTCTTATCAGTAACATTCTATTTTAGAAAATAAAATTCTGTTAATATAAATAGGTCCACTATTTAAAAAAAAAATCAATCATTAAACATAGTAAAACTTTCTGTTTTATATATATAGTAAATATCAAAAGATATAACCCACATAAACGAAAGCTTAGTATGCTAGTTTTTAAGTGTAAAGGGGTTTTTGAGCCCCCTCAAAAATTTGAGAACAGCTGTCCAAGAGGCTGCCCATCCCCCGCCCACCCCTCGTCCTCACGCTTGTGAGGAGGGTTATGTATGTTAAGTACGTTGCAGGAAAGACGTGCCGTTCAGATATCTGGCTGAATTAAGAAAGGCAGCCCATTCTCCTTCCTGGATCTCTGAATTCATTAGGGCAGGCTCTGTGCCGAACCCTTCCATCTCACCCCATTTTCCCCTTATTACTTGGTGTGGATTCCCCAATCTGCCAGCTGTGGATTTCCCTATCCTGCAAGCCCGGGCGCGGTGAGAACTCTCTGGTGAGACCCGCACACCCTTCTTGGGGTTAGGACTCCCCAGTGAGGAACGCACACCCTCCTTGGGGTGAGGATTCTCCAGTTCGGCCGGCCTTAGAGCCTGGATGAGGACTCCCAGCGAGGCCCGCACAACCTCTGTGAGGACTCTCCGGCGGCGTGCACAGCCGAGGCAGAGAGACGAGGAGAGCCATTTCCAGTCCCTGAACCCTGTCCCCCGCGCGGCACAGGCTGCAGACAAGGCGGAGAGGTCAGTCCCCAGGAGCCAGTCCGTCCCCGATTCTCCCCCGGGCCTTCCCCGGCCTCTACCCAGCCCGTGGCCGCTCCACGCGCCTCGGAAGAGGCTCGCGCCGTCTGCCTCCGGGAAGAGGGGGGCCGGCGCTCCTTCCCCGGGACATCCGTCCCTCCGGGCCGGTACTCACCGCTAAGTGCACGGCCGGGATCTGAGCGTGGGCAGGCGTCAAGTGCGGGGCACGCTCCCGAGCGCTGCGTGGATCTAGGGGCAGCCACCTCCGCGCCCCTCCCCCTGCGTCCCCCGGGGCCACCCGCTGATGGGCGGAGCAGGGGCGGGGCGGGGGGCGCGGGGCCCGGGCGCGGCGGGTAGCGGCCCGAGAGGTGGGGCGGAGTCTCTCCCGGCTGCCCCGCCCCGCCCGGCTGGAGAGACTTCGCCCCTGGCGGGAGGGGGCGGAGGCTAAGGGCCCAGCCGCAGGAAGCAGGCGGACGCATGCACGGGCCCGTACCACTTCGGCGGGCCCCGTCCTGGGAGCAGAGTGACTTTCGCTCGCTTTGAGGTACAGGGTGTGACTGTCCGGCTCGCGCCAGGAAGGGGTGGGGAAGAAATGTAGTTGTTTTTCTTTTTTGCTTTAAAAAATGATTTGGCCATAAAGGGAGAGTTTTCGTTCTTCAGCTGCTCCAGTACGTGTGGTCACTTGGCCCCTGTCCCCACAGCCACGCCCCTCTCACCCCCTTGTGCCCACCCCCGACCTCTACTCCCGCCTTAATTCCTTGCAAAGCGTGCCAAGTGGGCCTCGGAACCACGCTGAAATATAATAGGACTTCGACGTTTCCATGGTTATGAATGCAGTTTCTGGTGTAAAAAAAATTTTTTTTTAACGTGTGACAACGATTTATAATGCAGGCTGTTCACCGGTTAGAAATGAGAGAAATGGCCGAGAGTTGACGCTGAATGGACCTTCTTCACCAGACCTGCTTTTGTTGGGTGATTCGAGTTGCACCCTCTCTAGCAAAGCTGACTAGAAAGAAGTGATTCAATCTTTCTAGATCCAAGGTGGTGAGGTTTTCCTGCCGATTTATATGGAAAACTACTGTAGTTTTCTATATTGAGTATCTGAATAAACAGCTTATAAGATGAATAGCTAATAGCTAATACTAATTCCCATTGGTACCAGTTAGTTACGATTCTGTTCCTCTGTGTAGGGCCGTATGATTGGATCTTTCAATATCTTAATCAACTCTGCCATCTGTCCTGTGAAGTGAAAAATATTACCCCATTTTGCAGATACGAAATGCTATAGCTGGGATTCAGTCCTCATGCCTGTCTGTTTCCCAAGTCCATACTTTTCTCATTATACTATTCTAGGGTACAAGCTATCCTTAATTATATCTAGTTTTTAAATATAAAGGGTTGTATTTAACTTTGAAAAATGAGATATTTACTATATTTCCAATATGGGAAAAGACTTTCTTTCCACACACTTTCTAAATTCACATTCATTCATTCTTCCTTTGCACATTCTTTGAACAAATTTTCCTTGAGTGTCTATCCCATGCCAGAGGTTCACCACAAACTCTGAAAAATAATAATAATAGAATTCCTTTGGAAGTTAGGTGATAATGTTCAATGATAACAGGCATATAACACAATAACTGATAATCCTTGGCAGAAAATAATGAAATCAAAACTCTAAAGGGAACTGGAATTTATTAATAAACACTGGTCAAAACCATGAAGGAAACGCATTTAAGAGTTGGTGTTCTGCCACTTTGATTTTATGAAAGACCTACCTTAGTACCTGTTTTCGCTAACTGAAAGAAATCTGAAGAGGATTTTTGCTGTTACAAAAAAGATAAAAAGTGAAAATAACATTCAGTGTTTATTTTGCAGCAAGCTGTTCCAGATGAGAGGGGCCCCATCAAGCTCCTTGCCTGCGAACTACGCTCAGCACCTCAGCATCAAGCCGCTGTAGCTTTGGACTGTGTCTGTGAGCATCTGTGCTTGTATCTGGATTTATTTGGTGCATTCATTAGTAAGATGTGTCCTAAGGTATTGGAAAAGCCTAAGAGAAGCTGTATTTTGGGTCTGGGAGTGCTGAAAAACTTTTCCACAGAAATTAATGGTAATTGCTTCTTTGCTTTCTGCCATTTTGGTTTCATAGGAACACTCTACTTTGAGAAAGCATGAGAAACCTGTAGTACCCACATCACTCAGCTTTGTTCCCCTCTAGAAAGTCACCAGTGACATGCAGATTGCAAATCCACTGGCCTGCCCTCTGTTCTTGTCCTCACTGACTGCTCTGTGTTACTCAACACTGGTGACTAGTCTTTCCTTGAAATTTTAACCTCCTTTTGGCTTTAGAGCCCTCTGCTCTCATCACCTCTCAGTCTTTGATCTCTCTTTCTTAGGCTCTTTCACTATACTTTTTCTCCTCTCCCTTTACATGTGATTCCATAGGCTGATGAGCTTTTCTTCATTTATTTTCTCTGTGCAGACTCCCTGTCACCTGTAGCTAAAGCCTGCTAGGTCTCTGTCACTGTTCTTAACTCTCTTCAGGTCTCCACATGCTTTATTTCCAGCCACTTGTGGAGTCTCATACCTGGATATTCCAAAGACACCTGCCATTCTTCACATCTAAAATGAGAATTCGTCATCTTTTCTAACCATCAGTCTATCCCCTCCTTCCCATCCAGTTTCTTCCTCACTCTGAATCTCACATCTTGAATTTGGGTCTTATGGTGTGTTGCAAAAGCTAAACATTTAAGGGCTTTAGAACCATATTACTATGCTTATACAGGGCCCACCTGATAAACATTTCTGCCATGGTACAAAAGACTCTGCGAGAGGTCTAGAGGAATGTATAAACCTTATGGACCTTGTGAGAGGAAGCCAGCCAGCCAGCTGTGGAGCTGCTCAGGCACCGCAAATCATTCCAGGGGCCAGTGGCAGAAGGACCTTCAGTTGAGGTGACTGCACTATTCTAGTAGCCTCACTGCCAGAAGTTTCTGCTACTATATACTTTTTTTTTTTTCAACGTTTTTAATTTATTTTTGGGACAGAGAGAGACAGAGCATGAACGGGGGAGGGGCAGAGAGAGAGGGAGACACAGAATCGGAAACAGGCTCCAGGCTCCTAGCCATCAGCCCAGAGCCCGACGCGGGGCTCGAACTCACGGACCGCGAGATCGTGACCCGGCTGAAGTCGGACGCTTAACCGACTGCGCCACCCAGGCGCCCCAGTTTCTGCTACTATAAGTAGAACCATGAAGATGTGGTCAGAGACCTGTTGTGCTCCGAGGAATGCCTTATTGTAGTTCACACTGACTTCAGTTACTTGTATAAACTGGACTTCCTTGGTATAGAAAGGTCCTAAAAACTGTACCCAATTAACTTTGTATCACGCTTTCCAATTTATAATGCACTCACACACATATTATTTAAAAAATTTTTTTTTAACGTTTATTCATTTTTTGAGAGACAGACAGAGCGTGAGCAGGGAAGGGGCAGAGAGAGGGAGACACAGAATCCGAAGCAGACTCCAGCCTCTGAGCTGTCAGCACAGAGCCCAACGTGGGGCTTGAACTCATGAACTGTGAGATCATGACCTGAGCCGAACTCGGATGCTCAACCGACTGAGCCACCCAGGTGCCCCTTGCACACATATTATTTAAGAAAAAAGAAATGGTGTCAGAGAAAGGCGGTCTGAGAGCACATTCATATGCTGTTCTCCTGGAGAGACTGAGTTTGACAGTCTGACCACCTTTTGAGAAACACTAGTGGTGGTTCCAAACTGAGTGTTTCTTGGAATCACAGAGAGCACCTATTAAGAATACTGCCTCTGGTGTCCCCCACCTCCTAGAATGTCTGATTAATTAGGTGAGGGGTAGGATCTCTGCTCAGAGTCTGAGGAATTTAAATTCTACAGGTGATGCAGCTCCAGCAGGCCCACAGATTGGCACCAGGGAGCTGCTACCTGGAGATACATGCTCCATAGGGCGAGACCACGTCACTTTGTTCATCACCCCTAACCTGGAACCTGGCACATGGCAGGTGCTCAGTATGAGTTTCTTGACTCTTTCTTACTGTCACTTTCTTTCTGCCCCCTTCCTCCATTACACTCTGTTCAGTGTTCTCTAGCACAGTACAGAGGGGAACATCTGGCAATGAGTGAAGCATAAGGTGGTCCTTCCTGAAATGCTTGAGGGGACTCTAGAATACCTACGTTCATTGCTGAATGTGTCTTCCTCATACTAGAGGAAGTTTGAAATAAATGTTTTCTGTTCCTTTAAAAAATGCTATATATTGATAATAAGGAAAGTCCGTGCTTAACTTCATCTTCGCCCTCCGTCCCAAGTATCCAACTGGTACCCCCTTCCACGCCTCTCCTGTACTTAATGTTTGTGCTTCTTTTCTTACCGCCCAAGTGCCTGAATCCTTGAGCTGCTTTCCCCAGACCCGCTGGCCATCTGTTTTACAGTTAACACTGCCACCCCCCCCCCCAACCTAAATAGTGATAAAAGCCAAATGTGATCAAATGTCCCATTGAATCTTCACAACAACCCTTTGAGGCTGGTGACATTCTTACCATTCCACAGATAAGGAAAGTGAGATTCAGGATGATTCTAACACTTCAACTGGCAAATGGTGATGCTGGGGTTTGAACTAAGGGTGATATAACTCCAGAGCTGGTGCTTTTAACCTCGATGCAATGATGTAGAATTTTATTTAAGTGAAATCATGGGATATTCTGAGGCTATAAATCATTTATTCTCTGCAGAAAAGAAGAGGAACATCAGTGTTCTAGGAGAGAACTTTGGTCTATCACTGTCTAGAATTCCTTATTCACTTATTTTCAGGGCTTCTTCTCCCTAATCATAGTATAAAAAACCCCTGATGCAGCCCTGTAGTTTAGGCACACATCGGTAAAGATGTTCCTCATCCTGGGGGATGGAAATATTGGAAGTTGGGGGCAGTAATGTCATTGTTCTGAAGCTGCTGCTCCTGACTTGATTTTTTTTTTTTTTTTTCCAAGAAAATGGTTTGGTAACATCAACAAATGAGAGTTAGAAAAACAGCAAATTTGTCACTAGTTGGGCTCATTTCTGTTTCCAGTTTATGAGGAGACTGCTTTCATGGGTTAGATTAACTACTATTTAAAAATCTTACTACGGCTCCTATGCCCTTGTGCTCTCTTCATTCTTTTCCACCCATTAGCCACTTTGTCCTTCATTCCAGGTATTTCTTTTTGACCCGTCTTATAGTCACTATAAAAGCAGTGTGTTCCCCAAACTCATTTTTCCTAAGCTACAAAGCAGACTCACTATGCATAGCATCCACCTGGGCCCTCTACCTGTTGTCCCCACAGGGAACCAATGTGACATTATTTTCATGCTACTTGCTGTGTATGAGTAATAAAATACTTTATCTCTGACCCAAGAATCTTGTGTCTCTGCCAGCATCCCATCACGTCACCAAAAGTGTCAGCAACTAAGATTTTACCATACACAAGCTAATAAATAAGCCTCTTACTGTTTCATGGATGTTGGCAGAGACAATCCTTTCTGGAAGACCCTATGGGTTATGTTAGTGGGCAAGAGAGGACTTCCAGGATCTAGTAGCAAATGCTTTTACCCAAGTGGTGATCAAGGGGCACAGTAAGTGTCCTCCACTGCCGTCCTGTTAATGTATATTTAGAAGCTAAGTGATAAGAAACAGGCTTGAAACAATTTACCCAAACGATGTTTTGGTTGTGCTCACTCTCCTCGAGAGTAGAATGAGAAAGGGATGTTATATGACAGTGGGGTGGCCAAAAGTGGCTGTAGCTGCTGAGTCAAGGAATCCCCAAAGTTTAAATAAATGCTGTCAACAATATGGAGATAGAAACTTAAGTGGATCAAAAACAAGTGTTGATTTGGATGAACTCAAGCTGTGGGCTTGAAACTGGAAGTTGATGCAAGGCCTTGTTTATGGACAAGGAATTGCTCTGTCCCTCTGCACCTCCTGACCCTTCCCCTCCCCCATTTCCCAACTTCAGCTGCTTTCAGGAAAAAGCTGAGTATGCTTGGTGAACTTCAAGAAGGGGGAAGCTCAAATATTTTTAGCTGTGTTGTGCATAATTGCCCAGGTTACAATTCTGCTCAGTTAGTGGAGGGGGTTGGGGTGCTGGATGCAAGGGTAGCTGAAGGCACTGAGGACTGTGGAGGAAGCTGCATAATATGAGCAAGGAAACTGGTACCAAGCCTGTTCTGAGGAGACCAAGGATTTAAAAACAAGCCATCCTCCAAAGCCTGTCTTCCTCCTCTCCTATCTGCATCCCCTTACCTTCTGGACTTCCCTTTATGTGCCTATTAGGCTTCTTAATCCATTGGTCCATGTTCCCATAGTGTAGTGGTCCTCAGCCAGGGTGATTTAGTCCCCCCTTCCGACCCTAAGACATTTGACAATGTCTAGAGATATCTTTGATTGTCACGACTAAAAGAGGGAAGGGTGTGTTCTACTGGCATTTAGTGGATAGGAGCAGGGATGCCGTAAATATCCTACAGTGCACAGGATGCCTTCCCCAAACAATGATCCTACCCAAAACGTTAGTACTGCCAAGATTGGGATCCTTACTGGGGGCTGGGGGTGGGGGGAGCATCCAAAAATCAACTGATGGGGTTTGGGCAACTTTTTCTGTGAAGAAGGAAAATTAAAGTGACCTGGTAGGGCGGGCTTTTTGGGCTGATTCAATGTACTACTGTCTTTCATTGTCGAACGTATAACTGATATTTATGTTGTACATGCTTGCATTGTGAATACTTATGAAGTCCAGAAGGGATTCTTCTATTCGAAGACTGTGGTAGAGAGGTAATCTCTGTCTTCTTACTGGCGGTCTAGCAAAAAGAATATAAAATCTGAGAAGAAAAGGAAATCACAGCTTTAGACCGCTATTGCACAAGTCAGAAAGGCAATTCCCTAGTACAACATCGCCACCTGCCGACCCAGGCACCAAGTGCACCTCTTTTAAAAAAGCTGGGGTTTGGGAAGTAGATGCAGCTGTTGACCTGTTGCCGAGCTCTTGTCGAAAAAGAAACAGGAACCCTCCTGCACTGTTGGTGGGAATGCAAACTGGTGTAGCTGCTCTGGA
The DNA here is from genome assembly GCF_023721935.1 of Panthera uncia. Lineage (NCBI taxonomy): Eukaryota > Metazoa > Chordata > Mammalia > Carnivora > Felidae > Panthera > Panthera uncia. The sequence continues at coordinate 53,430,444 of NC_064807.1, read as the reverse complement.
AAAAAGTGTGGAGGGGCCTCAAAAAATTAAAAACAGAACTACCTACGACCCAGCAATAGCACTGCTGGGAATTTACCCGAGGGATACAGGAGTGCTGATGCATAGGGGCATGTGTACCCCAGTGTTTATAGAAGCTCTTTCAACAATAGCCAAATTATGGAAAGAGCCTAAACGTCCATCAGCTGATGAATGGATAAAGAAATTGTGGTTTATATATACAGTGGAATACTACTTGGCAACGAGAAAGAATGAAATCCTGCTGCTTGCAGCAATGTGGAAGGAACTGGAAGGTATTATGCTGAGTGAAATAAGTCAGTCAGAGAATGACAGATGTCATATGTTTTCACTCATGTGGATCTTGAGAAACTGAGCACTGGGTGTTGTATGTAAGCCAATTTGACAATAAATTATATTTTAAAAAAAGAAAAAAAAAAGACCTATAAAGACCTGTGACTCTGCAGCCTGAGGTCTCCATTTTGGGTGGGTTAACTCACGCTTGACAACCAATAAGGAAAAGGCCCAATATATCTCACTTGTCAAATTGGAAAGTTTTTCCGCACTTGGAAATTGGGTATTTAAGGACCAAGTAGGCTGGCCCTAGCAGCATCTCAGTTTATATGAAAAAGTGGTAGCTGTTGCTTTGGGGAAACTATACTCACATGATACCACCTGAAGTAAAGCCACTGGCTCAATGGTGTCCTTAGTTCACAGAGGTGCACCTTAATGCTGGGGCCTGGTTCACTGATGGTCTGGCTAAGTTCAAACCTGTTAGGGGAGAGGGGAGGCTGGAGCTGTTCAACTGCTGCTCCATATATGCCATACTGAAAATTGGCATTGTTATTCACTCACTGCATAGAACTCAAGGCCATTTTCATAACTCTGGCCAATATTCCCTATGATGAAACATATTTTTTACTGACTCTTGGGATAGTAGCCATGATTTAGCGGCCTGGTCTGTTATCTGGTCCACCCCTTGGAAGACTATAGACTGATGGATTAAACACCCCTGGCACCTGTGGTAGGAACATCTGAGACTACAGATATACAAGGGAAGAGGCCATAAATATTCTCTTTGTTGCCTATATCGAACACCATCACTCAAGTCAAACAGCAAATGCAGTTGACAGGTTGTGCATGTGGCTGATCATAAATGATACTGCTGTGCCTGTGCGTCAATAGCAGCTCTCAACATGGAGCCCCTGCAGACAGGTACAAACACATGGACTGGCACAACCTCACTTCATTCTGTTACAAAATCACATGCTTCTCTGATGCTTGAGAGGGATATGCCACATATAGAAAAGGAAATTACAACCATTCAGTGACATTGCCCGTGTGACTTAACCAAGCTAATGTAGCAATGTTGATCCAAATCAAGTTTAATGACAAATCCTGTTAGGAGTGACCTGTGCCTACTTGGGTTATATGCTTGTATGTGGCTAGAAATGGGCCAAGGAATCTCTCTCCATTAGGGATAGAGGTTGTTTTTTGGCTCATCTATTGCCTCCTGTAATTATTGGCAATGACACCAAAGATCAGCAGGTTAGTGAAATGAATAATGGATGGGCCTTAGGCTAGACTACATCCTGACTGTCTGAAATAGAGTCCTCTGGTCTTCCCTGGGATAGTCACCTGGGTCCAGGACTCTGGAAGGCATATTTGAGGTCAATACTTGAGGTTAATTTCATCTTGTTGTTTGGAGTCCCGATGATAGTAGCCTTGTGTGAGAAATTTAGTTCTAGCCTCTGTTGGTTAAAGTAATCAGAATGGCCAATAGAGTGACATACTTTTGTGACAGTTTGCTAGAAGCCAAGACAGGGGCAACAGGTGGATTGATGGGGAAAACAATCTTCCACAGGTCCTGAACATCCCTGCACATTTTTGCTAGGTATGCCAAGAATTCAAGTTCCTTCCTGACTATTCTTTCCTAATGCCATTTCTCTGGGTTGTGTTTATAGTGAACACTGTGAGGGTTGAAGTTATATCAAGTCATATGTTTGCTTCTAAATTATTGGGTGTGTGTGTGAAGAATTGAGTGAGAGTGTAGGTGAACCATATCATCTAAAAATTTGTAATTGTTGAGGCTGGGTCATAGGTACATGTGGGTTCAAAGTACAGGCTTTCTTACCACTTATTATAAAAACAGTAGATTCCCAAGTGTGTTCCTTGTTAGCAATACAAACTCATTGTATGTATTATATCCTTCTGGGCCCCTCTATGTTACCCCCATGGGATCTGGGATAAGGCTCATGCTGCTTGTTGTGTCATGAGTAATAAAGTCCTCTTCTGTGATTTACGAGTCTTGTGTCTTTTTCCAGTATTTATAAAATGGTAACAGGATCTTAGTACCTTGTAAGTAGGAGTAAAATCCCAGACCCTGACAGTATCTATATTGTTTTGTGGGGAGTGGGGGATGATTTGATGTTTGATTGAAATCACCAGGCACAAATTTAGTTGTGTAGCTTTGTTTTCACATTGAGAAAAAAATCAGTTTGTTAAACTTGTCTTGCAACTGCCCCAAATTTTGCCAAGCTTGAAATTTGGAACTTCTCTATGTAGTCCCTTTTTTTTTTTTTTTTTTTTTTTAATTTTTTAATTTTATTTTTGGGACAGAGAGAGACAGAGCATGAACGGGGGAGGGTCAGAGAGAGAGGGAGACACAGAATCGGAAACAGGTTCCAGGCTCTGAGCCATCAGCCCAGAGCCTGACGCGGGGCTCGAACTCACGGACCGCGAGATCGTGACCTGGCTGAAGCCGGACGCCCAACCGACTGCGCCACCCAGGCGCCCCTGTAGTCCCTTTTTAAGCTTTATTTTAAATATCTAAAATTATGAATAATGTCAGCCATTTACAAAATTAGAGAGACTGGTATAATGAGCCCCCATATAGACATCACTTGGCTTCAACAATGATCGACTCATGGCTGATCCTGTTCTATATCTGCCTCCCATTCCCAATTACTCTGCAGCACATATATACAATTATAGAATTTCATTTGTAATATAATCTGTTTTAAAATCATTGCTGGAATCTGCTTTGTTTTATGGTCTAGTATATTTGTTTTATTTATACTTCTAAAGAGCTATTTTGAGAAAATATTGCTCCATTAATAATAATTTTTTTAAGGTTTACTTATTTATTTTGAGAGAAAGAGAGAGAGAGAGAGAATTCCCAAGCAGACTCTGTGCTGACACAACAGAGCCCCATGTGGAGTTCGAGCTCATGAACTGTGAGATCATGACCTGAGCCCAAATCAAGAGTTGGACACTTAACTGAATGAGCCACCCAGATGCTCCTCCATTAATAATAATTTTTAAAAAAGCATCACAAGTCTCTCTCTCCCCCACCCCCGAAATATTTTGAATGTAACTAAAGCTCTATATAGTGGCAAATAAATCTTCAGTTCTGTAGTTATTAAAACAAAAAAAGAAATTAGGAAAAAGAACTAAAGAAAATATAAATTAGTAACATAAAATATTAATGAATTATTTAATATATGTAATTGACTACTTGTGAGAACTGCACCAAAATAAATAAAATATACTAATCTCTGACAAATTAACAAATGAGGTAAAATGTGTAAATACTTATTGAGATACATAACTACAAATATAGATGTTAAAATAATTTAATACAATGCATAAAGTATTCTATGCAAATAATTTTGAAACTCATAAAAAGAAAGTTTCTGGCCAATATATATACAATCTATATCAGTTGTACCGTCCCCCCCTCAGAGATTTTGGTTGACTTTCGTTCAAATGCCACTTCTGTTTGCTTGTGACAATCCCAGAACCTGCTCATGCTTTGAGATTTTGTGGCTGCTTCATAGTTTTCTAAGTATCCACACTCCTGCATCCACGGGGGCTGTCCTTATTTTCCCAGCAACATCTAACAGGGGGCAATATAACCACCTTTCCATGTGTGCTCACGGAAACCGCTGAGAGCACAGAAAGGATTGGTCAGTTTTTCTGTAATGGGTTAGATAGCAAATATTTTAGTCTCTGTGAACACATACACTACTCCTTCTAATCCTTCTTTTCTTGTCTTACAACCTTTTAAAACCCCCAAAACATTTAGCTCTCAAGATGTATGTGGCGGGGAGAGGGGGAGGCTGTGCTCATGGCTGCCCTGGGAGATGAGATGCTGGATGCCGGAGAAGCGCCCTCTCCTCATTTGTGACAGTTACCTGCCCTGCGCCCCGGGCCGGATTACGGTGGGCGGGGCGGCTGGCGGCACAGGGCGGGGCCTACCTTCCCGCGGTTTCCTCCTGGTCCTTCTGGGCGGTGCAACCTCTGGCTTCCAGGGCCTACCGGCAGCTGACAGCCACCTAGAGCTTCGAAGGCTACCAGCGGCCGTGCGGATGGTCTCCCTGTCGCAGGTGAGCCCCCGGCCAGGCGCGGAGGGCTCGGCGGGCACCTGCGGCTGCCACTCTCACCCCTGCAGCCGGCCTGCGGGGGCCCTAAGCAGGGCAGCCCCCTGGGGGAAAAAAAAGGTACAGAAACAGGCTACTGGTTGTGCTTGGCCTGTGGGCAGTTTTCTCAACTCTGCCCTGAAGAATAATGGCTAAAGAGTGCAGGCCCGGTAGCCATATTGCCTTTCGTTCTGGGTTTTAATCCTGACTCCAGTGTTTACTAGTTCTGTCAACGTGGGGAAAAGCTTGACCTTCTCTGGGCCTCAGTTTCCTCATTTTGAAAGCAGTGGTAATAACAATTCTTACTTCATCGAGTTGTAATGAAAATTGAATGCGCTAATATGTGTACCGTGCTTAGAAAAGTGGCACATTGTGAATGCTCACTGCACGTTCGATGTTATTATCAAGACTATATTTGTGTTCATTGGATTTAATCACACCTTGCATAACCGTCTGCTGCCTTTCTCCTTCCTATTCCTACTCTCTTTCTTCTCTCTCCCCTCATTTCTTTCAGATGTAACCAAGAAATTCCTCAACTTTTTTTTTTTTTTTTTAATCGGGCACGATTGTTCTTCCCATAGTCCGGTTTGCCTATAGTCTTACACTCTAAAGAATGTATCTATTTATTTTATTCTCTAAGAAAAATGCTAATGAATAATTTTTTTGTTCACAGCATTACTTATAAACTACCAAAAGTTGACTCTAGAAGAAATGAAAATGCAAGTAATAGGAAAAGTTATCAAAGAATTACATCCGAAAATGTTAACTCAGATGATTTTGCATTTTAAGTAGACTTTTTATTATGGAAAATATAAACATATGAAAAAGTAAAAAGAATTATGTAATGAACCCCCATATACCTATGTCCCAGACCCTACAATTATAAAGTCCTGGGCAATATTGGATTTTTTTTTTTGGTTTTGTGTTTTTATTTTAGAGAGAGAGATAGCATGCAAGTTGGGGAGAGGGGCAGAGAGAGAGAGAGAGAGAGGGAGAGAGAATCTCAAGCAGGCTCCACGCTGAGTGTGGAGCCTGATGCAAGGCTGGATCCCATGACCCTGGGATCATTAGCTGAACCAAAATCAAGAGTCAGATGTTCAACCAACTGAGCAATCCAGGTACCCCTTGGACAATATTGTTTTTACTGTATCCTCACCCAATTCTTCCCCACACCTGATAATTTGGAAGCAAATACCTGACCTTATACAATTTCATTCTTGAATCATAAATTGTTTTAAAAATGTAACCACAATATTATTATATTAACATAGTAAACAGTAAAATAATCCCAAAATATGTAATATGCCACCTGTATTCATATTTCCCCAATTGTCTTATAAAAACAATTTGTTTGTTTAAGTTTCACCTGCTATCTTTTCTGTTAATTTACACATTCTCTTTTCTTCTTGCAATTTGTTTGTTGAAATAATTGTCCTGTGGTGTTCTACCACCTGGATTTTGCTAATTGCATCTCCACTGTGTCATTTAATATGTTCTTCTATCTCCTGCACATAGGTACATGTATATTGAAGCTTGATTACATTATTCTTGTGGGTTTTGCACAAGAATACTTCATAGATGATATTGTATACTTTTATTAGGAAGTACGTAACATCTGGTTGTCTCTCTTTTTTGTTTTTTATGATGTTAGTAGGTCTTGATGATCATTTCCTAGACTCATTAATCATTAGGGGTTGGAAATGAAGATGTTCTAATAGAATATCTTCAAGTTGGCTCCTGAGTCTTTTTGACATAACCTAGCTGTGTTTGATATCTTTCTTGCTTTCTGGTATAATAGGAGATTCCTCATTCACTTTGTATATTTTCTGTTTCAGATCTAGAACCTTGTACCTGTTACTGGAAAATGGTATTTAGAGACATAATCTGCACCCTATGGGTGCTTCTGGCTGTGGGGTTGGCATTGTAGAAACAATGCCTTTTCAGTGGATGGCGTTTTTGTTTGTTTATAAAATACATCATTAAAAAATGTCAATTTTAGTTAAGAGTATGATTTATGATTATGCAAATTATTTTTTGTTTCAAAGTTGTAATATTGTGATTTGAGATGAGGATATAATATGCATTTGGTCCTTGTTCAGTTTTGGCACAGAGCAACTAAAACCCTTGGAATTTACTGAATGATAAGAGCAATAAAGTTGTCTTTTGTTACATTAACGAGGCAGCTTTTGGAAAGCATCTCAGGATGGGGGCTGGTTGCCAGAGGAGCCAACCATGTGATTAGGGTTGGAACTTTCAGGCCTGGGAAGGGAGGGACTGGAGGTTGAATCAATTGTCACCAGTGATTTAATCAGCAGTGTCTATGTAATGTAGCCTCTGTAAAACTCACACTCCAAAGGACAGGGTTTGGAGAGCTTCAGACTCGGTGAACATGTGGAGATTTGAGGAGAGTGGTGCATCTGGAGAGAGCATGGAAGCTTTTGCACCCTTTCCCCATACCTTGCTCTATGCTTTATTGCATCTGGCTCTTCTTGAGTTATATCCTTTTGTAATCAATTGGTGATCTAGAAAGTAAAATGTTTCTCTGAGTTCTGTGTGCTCTGGCAAATTAATTGAATCTAAGAAGGGGGTTGTTGGAACCTCCAGTACATATGACCAGTCAGTCAGAAGCACAGGTCACAACCTGGACTTGTGACTGGCCTCTGAAATGGGGGCGGGGTGGGGGAAGTGTTGTAGGACTGAGCCCTTAACCTGTGAGATTTGATGCTATCTCCGGGTTGTTAGTGTCAGAATCGAGTTAAGTTGTGGGACACCCAGGTGCTGTCTGAGAATTGCTTAATGGTGTGGGAAACCCCTCCCCAACTACCACACACACACACACACACACACACACACACACACCCATGTTGGAATTGGTACCAGAACCTTTCAAAGTCAAATCTATAAAACAAGGTATATTTTGAGAAGTCTAGCTTCTATTTCAATCTTCTTCAACCTATTCTTTCCTACCGTTGGAGGATTTTTTTTTTACCTTAATGCCTGGGATTCCTTGTCTTGCTGCTTTGAAGAATGAAAGGGTGGACACAAAATAAAATGAGCAGCAGGCAAAAGTTTATTAGAATGTAAGATCAGAAAGTAAGAATAGTAGGAAAGCTCTCTTTACAGAGAGGGGGCATTCCAAAGTGAATGCCAACGACTATAAGCAAGGGACTTTGTTTTACAGGGTTTTGGTCTGTCCCTTTCCTTCCCTCCTTCTCAGATCTGACCCTTAGTGGCTAGGTAACTCTATTGCCTAGTCATTTCTTTTTGACTGGCTTGTTTCCATTGTATGAGGGGGCCATACCTTTCCTTGTGGGTCATACGTTTTATGTTCTACTTGTTTTAAGTCAGGTCTTTTGTCAAATTCCTGAGAGAAACCTGAGGGGGAGTAAGTGGTGTCTATTACATTGTTAAAAAACATTTTTTTCAATGTTTGTTTATTTTTGAGAGAGAGAGACAGAGACAGAGCACGAGTGGGGGAGGAACAGAGAGAGGTGGATGCAGAATCTGAATCAGGCTCCAGGCTCTGAGCAGTCAGCACAGAGGCAGATGCGGGGCTTGAACTCATGAACTGTGAGATCATGACCTGAGCTGAAGTCAGATGGTTAACTGACTGAGCCACCCAGGTGCCCCTACATTCTTTTTTTTTTTCCTTTTTTTTTTTTTAATGTTTATTTATTATTGAGAGATAGACACAGACTGTGAGCAGGGGAGGGGTAGAGAGAGGAGGAGACACAGAATCCGAAGCAGGCTCCAGGCTCTGAGCTGTCAGCACAGAGCCCCATGCAGGGCTCGAACTCACAAACTGCGAGATCATGACCTGAGCTGAAGTTGGTCACCCAACCAACTGAGCCACCCAGGTGTCCCTAATTTAACAAAAGCAAATGGGTGAATATGCTTTTATATTTTTCTTTTATAGGTAAATAGAAGTGTCCTATGCATGTTTCTCCCCATTTTTTTTTAAGTTTATTTATTTATTTTGAGAGAGAGAGAGAGAGAGGGAGAGGGAGAGTATGTGCACTGGGGAGGGGCAGAGAGAGAGGAAGAGCAGGAGAATCCCAAGCAGGCTCAGTGCTGTCAGCTCAGAGCCTGACATGGGGCTCGATCTCACGAATCATGAAATCATGAAATCAAGAGTCAGATGCTTAACTGACTGAGCCAGCCAGGTGCCTCTCTCCTCTCCTCCATAGTTTTTTAAAACAAAATTTTTTTTTTTTTTTTTTTTTTTTGTCTAACCACTTCTCATGGAAATGACCCTGTAGCAGTATATGGAGACTTTTCCCATTCCTTTTTATGACTTTATAATACTCTGTTATGTGCATGTACCATTGATAGACATTTTTGTTTCCAATCTTTGCTGTTACAAATAGCACTTCAAAGAAAATCCTAGACCCTATGTCGTTTTGCTTGGAGAACCAGTCGTGGTATTGATGGGTCAAAGGGTGAGTCCATGTCAATTTTCTACATATTGCCAAACTCTTGACTGTGTGAGTTAGGGTGTGCAGTGGACTGAATGTGTCCTTCCAAATTCATATGTTGAAATCTTGATGACCCCTGGCCTCCCCACCAAATGTGATGGTAGTTGGAAGTGGGCCTTTGGGAGGTGACTGGAGAGGGTGGCGCTGGACAGGTAGCTTGAGCTCTCTCTGTCACTCGAGGATGCAGTGTCAGCAGACTGCAGCCTAGAAGGAGGTCCTCCTCAGGACCGACTGACTTCATCTTGGACTTCCAGGCTTTAGAACTGTGAGAGCTAAATGCTTGTTGTTTAAACCACTTAGTCTATGGTAACTTGCTATAGAGCCCAAACTGACTCAAAGATGAGGTCAAGTGTGGAAACAAACCACATCAGTTATTTCAACCGATGGAATTTAATATAAAGAACTGTTCACTAGGTATGGGGTTAATTAAATCGCTGAAAGGGTAAAAAGAAAACTTCAGGGAATCAAAAAGGCAGCAGATGTTGGGAGCCTGTACTAGCCCACGGCTGAGGAAACTTTGAGGAGGGATCCCATGGAATGGCAACTCAGACCTCTGTGGAGGTGGTGCTGCTTCCCTGGTGCTGTGGTTCTGAGTTTGAAACAGGGCCCGGATCTTGAAGAAGGCGGTAGCCAGCTGATTCTGATGTTTCTTTTATTATTATTATTATTATTTTTTAATGTTTATTTATTTTTGAGAGAGACGGAGACAGAATGTGAGTAGGTTGGGGCAGACAGGGAGGGAGGCACAGAATCTGAAGCAGGCTCCAGGCTCTGAGCTGTCAGCAAAGAGCCCGACACAGGGCTCGAACTCACGAGCTGTGAGATCATGACCTGTGAGATCATGACGCTCAACCGACTGAGCCACCCAGGTGCCCCTGATTCTGATGTTTCTATGGGAAATAGGAGTTTGCAACTATGGGGAAGACTGAAAACTGTATTTGGTTGCCACTTGGGAAGGTACTGGTGCTGTCAGGGTGGAAAGCATCGCAGCGCAGTCTCCTGGGAACTGCAAGCAAACAGGAAGCCCCCCAGATACAGGCAGGAAGGAGCCAGTCCCTTCCAGCCTCCTCCTCCAGCCTCTCAGACTCCCTCTGGTGCCCCCAGCCATACATCCTGACTTCGAGCCTGAAAGGTGGCTTGAGAAGCCTGGCCCAGCATCAGCGAGCAGAGTAAGAGAGGAACTGAGAGACAGCAAGGTTATAATCTCTGCTGGTCAACTGTCTGTAGGTGTGGAGGCCCCGTTATGCATTTCTCCCACGGAGGCCCTGTTTCCCCACGGGCTCAGCAACAGATCTGGTATTTTGTTAGACTTTACATTTTTGCCTTCAGATTCTACTTTTCAACAACAGGTAATTATCATGCTTTATGAACTCTTCTAAAGTATAGAAAAAGATAGAAGATATAATGGTTCCTACTGCTTTTATGCTCATCGTATACAATGGCTTTAACAATGCTTGTAAAACACTTGACAACTGTACAGAAACACAGCTGACACAGAACAACTCTGTGACCAGGGATAAAATGACTGCAAGACTGCCTAAACCATCTGTTGGCAAAAGTGAACAGCGGGGTCCTCACTGCATTCCTAACAATTAAAATAGAGGATCTTCCATATTTTTATCCTGTTGAATTTTTCAGTTTGTCTTGCTCAGATTTAACCCTAGGATAGCTTTTGCTTTAAAATAAGGCCTCTTTGTTAAAAGGTTCATATTCTTTGCTTATTTGAAAATCACCTTCACAAAAGGGAACATGTAGAAAATACTCCCTTGGGTTGTTTTCATTTCATATGTATTTTTGACATTCATACGTATTTTTATGAAAGCCAGTTAATCATTTCCAATTTTCATACTTTTACTGATAAAATAGTGTTTCTCAATTTTTCTGTAGTTAGGCGTCCCAATTATTTAAATACATTAAGGATCAAAATATGCTCCCCACTGGGGAAAATCATTCAGAGATACATCCTCTTACATTCTAGACACATTCTCCATTGAATTTTGAAATCTTTGATATAAATTTGTAAAGGTTAAGTCATCATATAAATAGCAGTGCTATTAACAATCACAAAATTAATGAGAATAATAATGAGCTCAAGCGTATAAAATGCCAGAGTTAGCATAAACACTGTAATACCTCTGTGTATGACATTTTTGTTTTGCCATAGGGAAAAGTTCTGTGAACTAGTTCCCTAAGTAGTGCCAATACATTATTACTGCAAATAAACTGCTCATTATCTAAGTTGTTTTTGCAACTTTTGGAGAAAACAAAATGAGGTATTACTGAAGGAGACATTTATCGCTGTGCAGTAAAATAAAGAAGTGGTTTAAACAGAGGTCAAATTAAGAACACTTCTGTACATCACTTTCACCATTGTATAAAAGTAAAACATGTTCGCAGCCAAAAACTTTGAAAATATACTTAGATGTGTGCGTACACACACACACACACACACACACACACACAAACACACACACTCCATTAAAAACTGCCTGTAATCCTATCACCCATGATGAGTTATCACTGTTAATATGTTTCATTTTATCAGTCTCCGGCTTACCTCAATAAGTAGGGAGTGCATAGTAGCTGTTTTTTATATGTTGCATTTTTTTTTTTTCGAAACATAACATTAGAAACTTTTCTCAGGTCATTGAAACTGAATTGAAAGCATGATTTTTGTATTGCATAATATTATAGCACACAAATAGATTGTATTTTATTTAACCCTTGACCATTTCCCATGTTTAGCGATTTAAAAAATTTCTTATTTTCCCTTATGAACAGATGAACATTTTTATGCATAAAATGTTGACTAAATATCTAATTATTTTCTTAGCACAAATTCCTATAAGAAGAATTGCTGGGTTGAAGGTTTGCACACTTTGAAAACTTTTAAAATATGTTCCCAAATCATTCTTTTTTTTTAAATATTTTTTTTAACGTTTATTTATTTTTGAGACAGAGAGAGACAGAGCATGAACGGGGGAGGGTCAGAGAGAGAGAGGGAGACACAGAATCGGAAGCAGGCTCCAGGCTCTGAGCTGTCAGCACAGAGCCCGATGCGGGGCTCGAACTCACGGACCGTGAGATCCTGACCTGAGCTGAATGAAGTCGGATGCTTAACCGACTGAGCCACCCAGGTGCCCCCAAATCATTCTTTAGAGAACTTGTATTAGGTCAAATTTCCACTGGCTGAGACAGAATAACTGTCTTTTGGGATCCATCACAATGCTGGATACTACCAATAATTTTTTTTTTGTTAACTTAATGGGAGAAATTGATACTCATTAAAAGTGTATATTCTTGAATATTAATTTGTAAATATAAGACCAAAATATTCCTGATTTAGCCTTGATCAAAATTATAGTTGAAACCGGGTGCCACACATTTCAGTAGCAGGAAAGAAAAAAAAAATTGCTGGCATGGATGGTCTGAAAGTATAAAGCACTGAGATAGTCATTATATGCTGTTAAGGAGATAAGGGCAAAAGCTGAAAATCTGATATTTTTAAAGTGTCAGATTAGCTAGTACTATGCTGTTATTATTACTCTAGCTTTGTAATGTAGTTTCAAATGAGGAAGTGTAATACTGCCAACATTGTTGTTCTTTTTCAAGACTGCTTTGGCTATTTGGAGTTTTTTTGTGTGGTTCCATATGAATTTTAAGATTGCTTTTTCTATTTCTGTGAAAAATGCCATTGGAATTTTGGTAGGGATTACATTGAGTTCATAGATCACTTTCAGTAATATGGCTATTTTAACAATGTCGATTCTTCCAATCCATAAATCCATTTGTTTGGAGAATGAAATACTGATACATGCTACACCATGGACAAATCTTGAAATATTATGCTAAGTGAAACATCACACTTAATGGTGAAAGACTGAATGCTTTCCCTGTAAGGTCAGAAAAAAGGCAAGAGTGTCCCCTGTCATTACTTCCATTCAGTTTTGTTCTGGGTCCAAAAAGATAAAGGGCATACAAACCGGAAAGTTAAATAAAACTATAATCTGTTTGCAGCTGATATGAACAACTATATAGAAAATCTCAAAGAGTCTGCAAAAAGATTACTAGAACGAACAAGTTTAGCAGGATTGTATTTTTATTATTATTATTTTAAATATTTTATTTAGAGAGAAAGTGCATGAGTGGGGGAGAGGGGCAGAGGGAGAGAGAGAATCTTAGGCAGGCTGCATGCTCAGCATGGAGCCTGACAGAGTATTTGATCCCATGACCCTGGGATCATGACCTGGCCTGAAATCAAGAGTCGAACATTCAACTGACTGAGCTACCCAGGCACCCCAGTTTAGCAGGATTTTAGAATAGAAGGTAAATATATAAAATTCAATTACATTTTTATGTATTAACAATGAACAATTGGAAGTTGAAATTAAAGATGAGTACTATATGCAATAGCACAAAAATTACACAAAACGTAGGTATAAATCTCAAAAAATATGGATAGGATCTATATGCTAAAACTACCAAACACTGATGAATATAATCAAGGAAAGAGCTGAATAAATGGGCAACAATACTATGTTCAAGGATTTGAAATCTCATACTTGTTAAAATGTCAATTCTATTCAAATTGAACTAGAGATCCAATGCAAAACCAATAAAATCCAGCAGGATTTTTTTTTGTACAAATTAATAAGCCGATTCTAAAATTTATATGGAAAGGCAAATGGAAAGTTTTCTGTGCTATGCCTATTCATCACTCTCTCTCCCCTAATCCCTGGCAACCACTGATTCTTTAACTGTGTCCAGAGTTTTGCCTTTCTGTGAATGCTATGTATTTGAAATCATACAGCCTTTTGAGATCAGCTTCTTTCATGAAGTAATATGCATTTAAGTTTCCTCCATGTCATTTCATGGCTTGGTAGCTCTTTTCCTTTTAGTGCTGAGTAGTATTCCACTGTCTGGATGTACCACAGTTTAATTCATCATTCTCCTATTGAAGGACAAGTTGGTTGCTTCTAAGTTTTGGCAGTTATGAATAAAGCTGCTTTAAACATCTGTATGCAGGTTTTTGTGTGGACATAAGTTTTCATTTCATTTGGGTAAACACCAAGCATTGCAGCTACTAGATTTTGTGAAAGAATATATATTTAGTTTTGTAAGAAATTGCAAACTGTCTTCCAAAGTGGCTGTACTATTTTGCATTCCCATCAGTAATGAATGAGAATTCCTCTCGCTCCATATCCTCTCCAGCATTTGGTGTTGTCACTGTTCTGGCTTTTAGTCATTTTAATAGATAAGTATTGTTATCTCATTGTTGTGCAAATGTGCATTTCCCCAATAACATATGATATTGAACATCTTTCCTGTGCTTACTTGTCAATTTGTATTTCTTCTTTGGTGAAGTGTCTCTTAGGTCTTGCTCATTTTTAATCAGATTGTTTATTGAGTTTTATCATTGAGTTTTAAGTGTTCTTTGTATATTTTGAATAACAAGACCTCTATAAATTGTGTCTTTTGCAAATATTTTCTCCTAGTTTGTGGTGTGTATTCTCATTCTCTTGAGATTGTCTTTTACAGAACAGAAGTTTTTAATTTTAATCAAGTCCAGTTTATCAATTCTTAATTTCATTGAGCAAGTCTTTGGTTTTGTATTTTAAAAATCATTGCCATCCCTAAGGGCATCTAGGTTTTCTCCTATGTTATCTTTTAGGAGTTTTATAGTTTTGATTTTACATTTAGGTCTGTGAGACCTCTTTTCAATTTCTGTGAGATCTAGAGTGATGTCCCGTCTTCCATTTCTGATATTAGTAATTTGTGTCTTCTCTCTTTTTTTGCTTAGTTACCTTGGCTAGAGACTTATCAATTTTTTTGAATTTTTTTCCAAGAGCCAACTTTGGGTTTTGCTGATTTTCTCTATTGATTTCCTGTGTGCTGTTTTACTGATTTCTGCTCTTATTTTTCATTCTGCTTCCATTTGCTTCTTCCTTCCTTCAGAGTTTTCATTAAGGCCCTTATTTCTTGCTGTTGGTGAACCTCTCTGCTTTCAGATCCTCTTAAAGTTGTTTCTTCAGGCCAGAGATTCAATTTGAAAAGTACTGAATTGTTAAGGGACTTAGGGGAAAAATGTGACAAAGCCCTTTCTTCTCCCTGCAACAACTACTAAAATCTACCATTTATTTAGTGTCTGCTGAATGCCACATATATTTTTTTAAATTATCTTTTTAAATCCTCACCATAAGGTAATTAGTATTATATTCGCATATACATAAGGAAAGAAGGTTATGGAGGTTAAACTAACTCAAGGCTACATGCTTTGTATAAGTGGAAGACTGGGTTTTAAGCTTAGATCTGTAGGGTAGTAATATGAGAGATGTACATAAAAATAAATTCACTGCAGATATATAGAGTCATAGAGAGATTGCAATATCACAGAGACTTTTGAGAACATTTTATGCTTTAAAAACACTTCAAGGGTGATGTATTTTGTTAACGAGTGGGATTGCCTTGTCAGGTGAAGGGATTTACTCAAAGGTAGGTATTCGCTGGTGGGTGAGGAATGGTGAGACTGGTTCTGTCTCAAGTCAATATCAGTCTATGATACAGACTTTTAAATCTGATCGGCACATTTGGATGCCCATATGTTTGGTCTCTTATGAGCTATTCCAAATGAGGATTAAAATGTTGGCATGTCCAACCTTTCACTCAACCGTTAAACATGACTTTAAAATGATGATCACATCCTAAAATGGTTTATATTAAATATATGCATAATACTTCTTCATTCTTTTATATCTTATTTTGGAAAATTTGGCCTGACCTCCTTTAGGAGTTGAAGATTGTGATCCAGGAAGCCTCTCAGCTCAGTGATAATGCTGTGATTTTAATTTCTATAGGTTTATTAATTCCGGCAGGCAAAGAGCTTAATTCAGGGGAGATGAATTTAATTATTGACAGTGGAAACTTTTTGAGAGACTTAATGAAGGAAACAAAATCTACATAAAGTAATAAGGGAACGTTTGATTTCAAGATATCATCTGCAATATTAAATTGTGCCAATAGATGGAGAGATTGTTCCATATAAATCAGAAGGCTTGGCTCCTCTATGATGACTAAAGAAATTCAGGTTTCTGGCAAGTTGAAAATGGATTTGCTCAATAAAAATGTGAAGCAGGAGAACTGGGTTACTTATAAATTTTAATAAGAAATACTTTTAGCAGGGGACAGGATTTTCTCTAATTTCAATTATATGTACATGAACCTCATAGTACTTGCACTGTTTTTGCAATTTGGCCATAGCACTTTTAGATCTGTACACGTGAATGTATGTATGTATGTATGTATGTATGTATGTATGTATGTATGTGTTTATACCCGATCTTGTACAAACTGGGTTTTAAAAAATGTATATAATTTTATAGGATAAAAAGATAAGCATAAATATTTGAAAAGTGGAGCAAGAAAGAATGGAATGAAGTTAGAGTAATAGCATGCCTTGAGTTGAGCCACAGATCTGGCCTGGAGCTTCCTAGCAGCCCATGCAAGTCAGCAAACAGGATTAGTTGCATGGCCCAGTGTCTATAAAGTAAAAGCATGCCCTGTGCTAGGGAAACTATAATAATCCTTAATACTAAGGTCAGGAGTTGTGTTTCTTGGGGACTCATGAAGGGGATACTGTGTAATCCAATAGGTAATACCCTTACATTAACCCAGTGATATTTTTCACAGGACTACTGCTTACAGTGTCAGCTGATGGGTAGTCCCACAGCATGATTTAATTAAAGGAATTTGAGGTGGAAGGTGGAGGGTGAGCACCATGTATCCCAAAACATCCCTTGTAGTGTAGCTTTCTGATTGTTTAGTTTAACAGAAGGATACAATTCAGAATCCATCAATTCTCTGTGGATGTTATTTCTCTGACTGAGGGGTTTGATGAGGATGGGAGACTGCTGGGAAGACTGAATAACATGTTGCATGCAGAACACTTGGCCCTGAGCCTAGCAGGTGGTGAAAGCCATGCATGGTCAGCCTGCACCTGCATCACCCTTAGCCAAAGGACACAGATTATCTGCTGTGGCTGACTTGTGTGGATATCCATATGGCCTCTTGAATGCAGTGGTGTCTTTTTCAAAAGTCCTTGGACACGGGTTAACTTTGATATCCCCTTCTGGAAGGGTTCCCTCTAGCCTCATATTTGCTTATTCATCCTGTTCCAAACCTCTGTGTTCATTGTTCCTGTGTCCTGTTGGTGATTCTAGACTCTCTTCGCATCTTCTCTAGCTTGATCCTTCTCTTGTTCTGTTGGTACTTTCGTTGTTTGTGATGTTCCAGAGAAGAACACTGCTGCTTTATACCATGAAAGCCAAGCCAGACTCCCCCGTCCCAACCTTTCTAGAATACTGTGGCTCAGATCACGTTTCCCTTTCTTTCCAGGAGGGAAGATATGGACCACAGCCATTAGGTTTCATGTCTTCATTCTCCATCAGCTTTCCCTAATCTCTGTTCATCTGTGACATGTTTATAAATTTTTCGGAGTAGCTTCTGGGGCTGGAAGCTGGTTTGAGAAAGTTTCTTTAGCTCCATCCAGTCACCACTTGGTTTATTCACATTCATTCTCTCTGCCTTCAAAAAGGGCATCACTGCAGCCTCTCTGGAAGTGACAGGGTGATTTTGTCCACCTGCCTAATCACACACACAAGTGTCCCCCTACATCTGGCCTCCCTCTCTTCTTCATGGTATTGATTGCACATTCTACAAAATAGAATGTTGCAATAATTTTGCTTTCTATAGCCTGAGGGTATGCTAAGGGTGTACTTTTGCTTATACTTCTGCACACTGATTGGGAGAATGCGCCCTGAATTCTGTTTTGTTTCCATTAACCTTTTTCTGAGAAATTACTGACCCTCAATATTGGAGCCGCAAATGGATTCTTTTAACAAGTATCCTGTCAGGATGCAACCCCTGTGTATTATGTGGCTTTTAGTCTGCAAATGCTTCCTCTTAATGCATCAATTCCCTTAAGAAGTATTTCTTTGAGTGACTTTCCCTGTATTAGGATTTTAGGAATACTTCTATTTCTGCTGTTTTAGGAAACCTCCAGTCAGAAGAATTTACAGTTCACTTATTTTTATAGCCAGCAGTAGCTATTTAAAGCCTTGCCTCTTGCTCCTACCTGCTTGAAAGCTTCCCAAATCAATGATTCTTCTGATTTCTCCGTAGACTTTGTCTTAATCCTGTGCACTCTGTCTTCAGTGAGATATTTGTGTCCTGACATATTCTGGATGTTTCTGTCATCCTTGAAAAAATCATGCAGATTCTTTCCTAGCTCAACGCAGAGCAGAGTTGTGCCACTATCATTTTGTCTGGAGTTGGAGACTGTGTGTTGAGGTGAAGCAGCAACACAATTTTGATCTGACATTATTCAGACGGGAGCCTCTTCACTGTTCACTGCAACACTAATGTCTATGAAATAGCTCCCCAACGTTAGCATTAGAGGATAGGTCAGGATTGGATATACTTCTAGAAAGCAGACCCAGTGAATAGCACAATCTGCATTCTTGGATCCTTTATTATTTTCAGGAGATGCTGCCAATAATTCAGGACCCTAATGCATCAAACCTTTGAGATGAGTCCCATGGAGGCTGCCAGGCCTCTTAGGAGATTTTCAGTGGTCAAGTCTCAGCAGCTACGTAGGGATTTGTCCTTATTATAAGCTCTATCTGTCTTTAATTCTCTTCTCTGTTTTCTATTATAGTAAAAATAACAACAACATCAACAACAACAACAAAAAACCCATTATAAGCAGCACTTGGTTCCTATCAGTGAGTACATTTTGAAAGTCCTTGGAATCTTAGGTGTAGATTTTCGTGTGTGTGTGTGTGTGTGTGTGTGTGTGTGTGTGTATGCATATGTAAAACGGGGGGGGGGGGCGGCAGGGCACAGAGAAGGGATGGGAGGAGCTGAAGACCCTGGAATGGTAAGGGAATATAATCAAAGTGAAAAACAAGTGCTCCCTAATGCTTAGCTGGAGAGTCAGCCCAGAAAGGAAAATGAATTGCATTTAGACTGCCCCCCTCCCCTCACTCTAAACTGCTTGCAGTGCTCTGACTCCTAAACCTGAGTTATTGGTGACAAGTGAAATTAGGCAGCCTGGTTTCTAGGTAGCAGGTTGGACTGCAGTGAAATGTCTTAGAATACCTCGGCCTTTGTTGGAAAGCTAAGCAGAACAGACTCCAGATGGTACCTGTAGGGTGCATTGTAATCTTTCTGCACACATTACTTATATTTGCATTTGTGAAATATAACCTGTTGTGAAGCAAAATGCTGACTGAGAGGCTCTAGGAAAGACCCTTTAGTGTAATATCACATTGGGTTGGGTTGCATCGGAACAAATGAGAGCTGGAAAGATGCAGATAAATTCAAAGTAAGGGAAACAGCTTTCACTTGGTAAGGGGAGTGTGTGCTTGTGTGTGTGTGTGTGTGTGTGTGTGTGTGCGCAGCTAGCAGTTTCTTCCCGGTGGGATAATTTCCCACCATCTCTTTATTACACTGGAACAGTGATCTGTCCATTTTGGTGTCATTGGCTTCTCCAGAAGCAGGTACCAGAAGCAGCCTTGACTGAGCATGCTAAACCAAGGGAAAAAGGAAGGGGACCTCTTAGACCAGAGTGAGATCTATAGAAACTGAAGCTGAGAAACCCTTGCTTGGTGGAGGGGACTGGGGTGAGCTGGGGGAGAGGTGCAGTGAACAAAGGAAACAAAAGTTGTCTTTCAAAGACATAAGCGCTAATGAAAATAGAGTGAAAGAGAAGAGAAACAGAAGACAAAGAAATCAAAACAAGAGATAAAATAATTCAAAACAAGAGCTAAAAAGCCAGAAAGAGCACGCATAGAAATTGGTGCTGTGTGTCTTCCCCGCTTGTATTAAACTGAGTCCAGGTCCCACACTGGGTGGAAGCAGGGCAGAGAGCCTTCAGGAAGCTGTCATTGGAAGTCTGACGGCTGAGTTTCCTGGAGGTCTGCTTTGCCCTGGCAGAGATGGTCCTGGAAGATCTCTCTGGTGACCTGTTTCCACATGGCCTCATCTAGCTGGTTTTGTGGAGCTGTGAGAAGGCACCGGAAGCTGTCTCTGTCTCTTGATGTGAGGATGGAATAAGGGCAAGAGGAGAAGGAAAGGAGGAGCAGACAAGAGACACCACCTGTCTTATTTCTACATCTCTGTATCCTCATTGAAAAATGGTAAAATCTGGGGTGCCTGACTGGCTCAGTCAGTTAAGCGTCCAGCTCCTGCTTTCAGCTCAGGTCATGATCTCACGGTTCGTGGGATCGAGCCCTGAGTTGGGCTATGCACTAACAACCTGAGCCTGCTTGGAATTCTCCCTTTCCCCCTCTCTCTGCCCCTCCCCTGCTCATGCATGCTCCCTTACAAAACAAATAAATAAAACTTCTAAAAAAATGGCAAAATCTAATAGTATCCAACTTAGAGAGTCCTTGTGAAGATTAAGAATGTTAGGTTAAATAAACAAGGAGACCATTAGACTGATGTGGTTCTAACCCTCTGCAAGCAAACCAAAATCTAAGTCTGTAAATGCCTCAGTTATGAAATCAAAATGCTGAGGACAACCAGTCCCAAATAGCCAGCCAGGCTTCAAGGTGTAGCCAATCAATAACTCCTTTACTTTGTTTCTGCATTTTCTCTACGCATATAAGTCTTTCCTTTGGCTCCTGTTGGTGGAGAACTCCTGTCCACTTTCTGCTTGGTGCTGTTCAATTTGAACTGATTTTTTGCTCAAATAAACTCTTAAAATTTTTAATATGCCTCAGTTTGTCTTTTAGCAAGAGATAATACAGTAGTGTTCCTGGTTTAATAAATGTGAGCTATTTTTAGTACCCATAAATGTGGTCTTTAAAAAACGAACAGGGCACCTGAGTGGGTCATTTGGTTGAGTGTCTGACTTCGGCTCAGGTCATGATCTAATGGTTCATGAGTTCGAGCCCCACATACAGCTCACTGCTGTCAGCACAGAGCCTGCCTCAGATCCTCTGTCCTCCTCTCCTCTCTCTACCTCTCCCCCACTCATGCTCTTTTTCAAAAATAAATAAATAGAACAACATTTAAAAATTGTGCAAAAGATTAACATAGTAGTTTTTATTAAGTAAAAACACCAGTTACAAAATAGTACTCACAACAAAAAATACACATACACACATACACTCATGCGTGGAAGAAAGGAATTACAGTAAAATCTTAATAGTGATTACTTTTAGAAAGTGGATTATCACTAATTTATTTTTCTTCCCATGCTTGTCTGTATTTCTACAGTGAACATTAATTCCTTTTGTAGTAAAAAAATCCCATTATTCCTTAAACGTCTGCAAGAATCAATCCCAACAAGGTTCATTGTCAGTCCTTTTTCTCATGTCTCCTCAAATATAGATTCAGGAAGGTCTAACATCAGTCCTTGTTCTCACTCCTCCCCAAATGTGGTTTCATTTTAGTTAGGAGCATTATGGCCACCCCACTGGTACCTTCTAGCTTCAAGAGAGAAGCATGTTTGCATTCTGGTAAGAGCTGGAAGTTACTCTGTCCTACATTTCTCACCTGTGCTTTAGCAAAGACACCTGAAGTTTATAACAAAAGCTCTTATTTGCTCACAACTGTGCTGGTTAAGGAGCCAGAATTGCAGGCAGGCTTGGATCGGGCATGACTTCCCAAGATCTGCAAAAGGAAGGCTAATTATTTGGAGGGCTGTCTCTTTGCACATGCTTTATTAATCAGTGGGCATTGCCATAAAAAATTGGCTTTTGGTTGAGGCATCCTTCTGGGGGTGGCTCAGTGGAACAGCTGTTCTAGACTGGAAAGTGCCAGTCTCCCACTGGGTGTGCATATGAACCACCTGGGGATAGTGGGAGCGCCTGAAAGCAAGCATTTGTCAATGGGGCAATGCTTTCCTTGGGCTCTGTTTGGAAATGGAAGATGTCATGTTGTGTTTCCATTGCCTCTCTGCTAGAATCCAATGAATGCATTGTATGATGTTGTGGAATCTGGGTGATTTTTGGTGGTGATATGGGTTTGAGGAGCAGGGAGGAGGGTGGTATTGTGGTATCCACAGTCCAACTGGAAACTAAGGATAGAAGCAAAGAAAGAGTTAAGAGTTAGATGTCTGTGCTCGTGAATTGCTCTTCACCTCAACTTAAGCACTGCTTCATGTTTTGATCTGCCTTGGCACATTTTGATTTTGGGCAGGGATTCAGCCTTGTCCATGTTGCCAGAGGCTGTGTATGTAATAGAGGCATCACATGCAGTGACAGGCTTGTAGAAAAGCACTGTTCCTGATAGAGATCAAACGGGAGCATTTTCATTGAAAAGTGCAGCACAGGTTGTTGTTTTTTTTTTTTGCATCCCAGTGCTAATTTGCCTGCTCAGGGTCATGTTCAGTGGCTGTCCAGGTATGTATGACACTCAGTGATGCTGATGGATGCTGGCTGGACCTGACATCCCCTGGCAGCCTTGTTCTTAGGTGGAGAGGCAGCCTTTATGTGGAAGCTTCCTGAGCAGAGGGTCCAGGACTGGGGATACAGAACCCTGAATGCCAGAACCCCAGGTTCTTCAGATCTTGGGCAGGATTCTGATCCTTAGTGAGAGACTGACAGCTAAAAGCTGAAGCACAGGGATTATTCATTCTCTTTATTCCTTCTTCTTCTGGCTATTGTCTCTCTCTCAAGCCTCCCAGAAGGTGGAAGGCAGAAGAAGGAGGAGATGAAAGTCAGAGCATGGTTTCTCCTCCTAATTTATTAGTGGTTCTATTAAAAAGTATTGTGTGTGTGTGTGTGTGTGTGTGTGGGAAACTAATGGTAGGTAGGGATAAAAAAAAAATGTTGAATAATTTTGGGTTTCAAACGATCTGTGATTTATTGCCAGCACCATTGAACCTCTTTCCATGCATGAGGGGCAGGGCCTATAGTCTATAATTCTATATTTTGTGTTAAAAGTTTGCATTAATCCATTTTCATGTCCAGTTAGATTGCTGAGCAGTTTTGCTGCTCAGTGTTCCTCCCCTTTGATTTTTGCTGAGGCTTTTTAAATGTGCTATGTGTTGACTGATTGATAAATGTGTATAAAATGTTCACTGCATGCCTACTGTGCACCAAACCCTGAGCAGAGATACAGGGCGCAGCTCTCCTTTCATGGAATTTAATCTAATTATAGGGACAGAAAATTAAGCAAATAATTAAGCAGAATATTAAGTATCTGATTAGGAAAATCCTATGGACCTTGGAGAATGTAGCAGGGACCTAGGAAGGATCGAAGAAGATATTTTGGAGGAAGTGACTTATAAGTTGAGACCTAATGATGAGTGGAGTTGACTGGGGAGGGACCAGTCTGAGCAGCCTTCATAATTCCTTTCTTCTGTGCAGATATATTCAGAAAGTCACAAGTGAGAAAGAACTTCTTTCATGAAAATCAGGTTGGAAGATGGTTATTAACAGATCTCTTATCAAGGAGAACTTCATTTGTGTCCCTCTTATGACCTCGGCCCATTTGATTTTGTGTTGTGGCTACTTATGTCCATCTCCAGAGGATCTCTGTGGGCTCTAGAAAGCCTTAGTTATCCCTGTATCTCTCAGAAGGCGGTTTTGCATATGGACTTGCTGAATGTTGAATCAAAGAATAAACAGATTCAGGGAACATTGGAAATCAAGGCTATGTCCCAAGCCAATGGGGAAGGCAAATAATCTTAATGTGTGTTGTTGCCTCTTGAACTCTCTCTGGATTGGCCAGTGGCCTAGGTGTATGTGACCTCCCTGAAGGTTCTGATTCTTGGCCATTCCCCTCAGCTCTGCTATTCTTTTTTTTTTTTTTTTTTTTTTTGTCAGACTGACTGGGTTTAGCCTGGGACAGGCACAATGACCTATTGTTCCCTCAGATGTCTCACTTTGCATTCAAGTTGTTATGATTACAGGCTTGTGCATAAACAGCTCATTTAACAAATAACTTCAGTCCTGTTTATTTCAACACAATTGAGAGCTTTCTGTGGTATGTGCTGATAGTGCAAGGATGAGGGCCTAAAGCCACTAACAAGTATTACGTGTCAAGGGTGCCACTGAGCTAGAGATGGTGTAGGTGGGGTGGGTGGATGTATGGGAAGTCCCAACATCAAGGTTTTGTGCAAAGTTCTTCATGACACCAAAAGGGAATATGGTCTTGATTTAGGAGCTTCTGAGATACTTTTGACAAGAAATAGGACCTAGCCCCTTGGGAGATTAACTTTTGCCCCATCTTCCTTTCTTGCTAGTGGGTACAAAACCGTATTGTTTCATGCTGAATTCTCTTTGGATCCTGGACTGCGTGGGGCTGAGGTCATTTGGGAGACTCATACCCACCAAATTGTAGACTGATTATCTCTGCAACTTGAAAGAATTGATGTACCTCTGTGATACCATGAAATAATAAGATCTCTCCCTCTCTCTCTCTCTCTCTCTCTCTACATAGATAGATAGATAGATAGATAGATAGATAGATACATCTGTCTTTGTCCCCAGTTTCTGGTACAGAGCTCCTAAAACTTAGAATTTCTTGAGTGATAGGGATGATAAAAACATCTTATGTTATATGTTAGTCTTATTCCCTCCTTCCTGACACAAGAACTTCTAAGACCCTTGGAATCTTTGGTGTGATAAGAGTGTCTTTTTTGTATGCTGATGAGATGGCTGATGGCTGGGCTCCCAAGATAGCTTCGGGATGGAGGTTGGTTGCCAGAAAGACCAAGGCGTGGTGAGTGTTGGAAATTTCATACTCATCCCCTGACCTCTGGGAAGGAGACAGGGGCTCAGCAATGGCCAGTGATTTCGTCAGTCATGCCAGCTTAATAAAACCTCCATAAACACCTCCAAAACACGAGGTTCAGAGAACTTCTGGGTTGGTGAACACATTGGAGGTGTTGGGAGGGTGGCAGTATGCCTGGAGGGGGCTCTGCGCTGCTCACCCCATACCTTGTCCTATGCATGTCTTCCATTTGGCCGTTTCAGAGTTGCATTTTGAAAATCATAAACCAGTAATAGTAAACTGTTTTCCTGAGTTTTGTGAGCTGTTCTAGCAAATCATCTTTGACACTGATGAGGGGGTCATGGGGACCTCTGATTTATAGCTGGTCAGTCAAAAGTATAGGAAGGCCCTGGCATTTCTTGTGATTGGCATTTGAAGTGGGGGGTAGTCTTATGGGGCTGAACCCTTCGCCTGTGGGATCTCTTCTAATTCCAGACAGGAGTGGACTCCAGACCATGTCAAGACTGAATTGAGTTGTAGGCAACCAGTTGGTGTCTGGAGATTTGGAGAGTTGGTTGGTGTGGGGAAAAAAAAAAAAAACAAACCATATATTTGATGTCAGAAGTGTCATGAGTAAAAACAGTTCAGAAGGTACAAAAAAAACCACCCAGATATTCTGTAATAATCATTTTCATGTAATTTTTTTTTTAAACATTCCTTTGGAGTCTATCACTTTGGAATTTGTGATGTTTTGAAACAGTTGAGGCTAATTTTAATTTTTACAGTGTCTATAAAAAAGGGGGCCTGGACATAAGATAGTACAGAAAATGTACAAAATGTTATTAATAAAATAAATTATCTTTAGTAACAATAGAAGCAAGTAAGATTGACTCACTACTAAGAAACAATACTCACCTTTTCATGAGGACAGATCTCCTAAACGGAAGTCGGGGTATTATATATTTTGCTAAAACATTCTGGCGCCAACTTTTCACTAAGAGAGACTGAGGATAACTAGTGCTGATGTCCAGGCTACAAATCACCTATCTGTGTGATACAAAGAGACAAATTAACAATGACATACATCTAATGGGTTATTTATTTCCAGAAGTAGTGAAAGCTAGAAAACCATGGCAACCAATGTAGTCAGAGATAATGTAAGAGGGACTTATACTCTTGGCAAAAGAATTGGAAAAAAAAAAAAAAAAGAAAAAAGAAAGGTGTGAAAAGTCCTGAATCACTACAACTAACAGTTGTAGGCAATTTAACGTTTGTTTTTTTCATTCGGGTGTAGGGTTTACATCCCAGCAGGAGTAGTAGTTACAGAGGAGAGTTATTTGTTGCTTCCCCTGCAACTCTTATTTTATAATTCTAAGCTCAGTGGCAGAAGCCTAGTCAAAAGCCCATGGACACATTTTCTAGTGAAACTAGTGATGATAGCACGTCAAGAATTTACAAAGCAGTCAGTACGTGTGGTGTTAACCTTAAGCTTTCAGATTATCACATTATTTTTTTTAAAAAAATTTCATGTTCATTTTTGAGAGAGAGAGAGACAGAGTGTGAGCAGGGGGGAGGCAGAGAGAGAGGGAAACACAGAATCCGAAGCAGGATCCAGGCTCCAGAGCTGTCAGCCCAGAGCCCAACGTGGGGCTTGAACTCACAAACCGCAATATCATGACCTGAGCCGCAGTCAGATGCATAGCTGACTGAGCCACCCAGGTGCCCCTCAGATTATCTCCTTATTAAAGTCATCTCCTAGGATCTACGTGAGCTCCATTAGGCCACAAGAAAAATTGCTGTGTCAGTTCTCTTAGTGGAAGGAAACGTAACTGCCAAAGCTGGGTTTGTGGATGGTAAAATTGTCGCTTTGCTGTTAATGCAGATTTTTCAGCCATCTTATAGCCCAACTGATGCTTAATCAGCCAGAGCAAACTGCATCCATTCGTTCAACAAATAACGGTGCAAGCTTTCTGATTCAAAATAGGGTTGTGATAGGACAAGTTCAAATACCATGAAGCTCACCCTTTTTACCCAGATTCAGTACTTCAATAAATACTTCTTGGATCATTGTGAGCCTTTGATTTGTGGAGTTCTGAAAAAGTGAATTTTGACATGAGTGGATCTTTAGAGGTTCGTGCTCCATTATTTGGAGTGCCTCCCTCCAGTCCCTCCATGTTTACTTTGTGGATTTATCAGCATTAAAAGTCAATTAAATGGGCTCCTGTGCACCCACACAAATTTGCTCACATGGGACAATGTGGCTGTGGGGCTGCTTGCTGTGAATGGCGTCTGGCAGTGAGTGTCTAAGCACCTGCCATTTCATCTGGAACTTCTTTTAGCTTCAAGAGGAGCAAACAGTTACAACATGGAAGGAGAGCAAAGGGAACATCACTGCAAGCAGCACTGGCCACATGCGTGGGGTTTCTGAGTGTTGAATTCACTAGCTTAAACTCATGATGTTTCAGAAAACTCAATAGCTAGAGCTCACTTTTGTTTCATTTCATAGTAGAGAAATGTATCGGATCATTGAAGTTCTTTTTAAAAATTTTTATTATTACTGTTTTTTAAAATTTATATCCAAGGTAGTTAGCATATAGTGTGCAACAGTGATTTCAGGAGTAGATTCCTTAGTGCCCCTTACCCATTTAGCCCATCCCCCCTCCCACAACCCCTCCAGTAACCCTCTGTTTGTTCTCTATATTTAACAGTCTCTTATGTTTGTCCCCCTCCCTGTTTTTATATGATTTTTGCTTCCCTTCCCTTATGTTCATCTGTTTTGTCTCTTAAAGTTCTCATATAAATGAAGTCATGATATTTGTCTTTCTCTGACTGACTGATTTCATCTAGCATAATACCCTCCAGTTCCATCCACGTAGTTGCAAAGGATCATTGAAGTTCTTGTCCGGACTTTTGTTTTTATAGTAAACATAGATGCTTATGCTTAGTGATAGATGATACGCTTTTGTTTCCTCAGGTTGTCTCCCAGGATCTGCATTCTTCTTTGCCCTCCTGTCTTCATGGACCATGGCTGAGGCTCCACCGGTGATTTTCCACCCCATTCCCGGGAATTCTCCTTTAAGACCAGAGTAGCAAACCCAGACAGTATCATGCGAGCTGGCAAATACTTGTATAGGCAAATCGTTTTTGTATCGAATGAGAGAACTAGACCAAAGGATGGTAGTGGTGTCAGAAGGCGAATCTGAGTTCAAAATGGGGAGTTACTTCTGACAACGAAAGCTCTAAGCTCAGCTTCAGCTGTCGTCTCCTGTTTTCCTTATTTTTCCTGGTGGAAGGAGTTTCTCTTTCTGTAGCACTTGACACGTTTCTGCCAGTCACCACCTTCTCATTTCATGATAGGTATTCATTTACATGTCTCTCTGGTCCTGTGGTTCTCAACCGGGGTGAGGGGGGGGGTTTGTCCCCCAGGAGACATTTTGGCAACGTTTGCAGATAGTTCGGTTGGCACAGCTCTGGTCGAGAGTGCTATGGCGTCAGTGAGTAGTAGAGATTATAGATATTGCCCAGATCGTGCGATGCACAGGACAGTTCTCCACAGCAAAGAATGATCCCTCCCCAAATAGTACTGAGGCTGCAAAGCCCTGCTGTAGTCCATGAAATCTGAGGGCAGGGAGCTTGCAGCAAGCTGTAGAAGACATGATAAATATTGGTCAAAGAAGAGAGTATTCATTTCTTATCTGCATCTTTGCAGATACAACCAGTGGTTTGAGGGCTTGAAATTATGTATTTCTATATTTTCCTGTCTTGGTTAGTCACTGAAAGGGAAATCCAGAAAGATCAAACAGTCCATTTATCCCTATGAATAAATGTCAAAAATATACATGAAAAAAGCCAAGCTAAGAGGCCCTGGGGGAAAGGCAGAAAATGAAATCTATGTACAGGCATCATTCAGTCTTACCTTCGCCCACCAGGCTGGCGGTCCTCGTTCATCAGAATGGGCACAGTCTTGTGTCTGAGTTTGTTTTGCTCTTCAGTGTGGCTTTTGAATATGGACTTGATTTACTTCTCTTTATTACAGGCAGGGTCTCAATATAGCACAGTGTGGAGACACGCAGAGAGCCAGGCAGTCAGTGCTCAGATGGCAGAGGGATGGGAGGGAGGCTGTGAATGGAAGCAAAACTTTCTGCATTTCATTTATTCCCATGTGAAAAGAAACCCTGTTCTTGATGTTTGGAGAGAAAAGGTAGGGAATGCAGAAGAAGAGATAGCTTGCTTCCCTGGATGCCCTAGGCCTGACTGCAGTCCATGTCTGTCTGAACACAGACTGCACTGTGGGCATTATACCTTCCAGATACTGCTTTTGCAAAGGAAGTAAGCACAGGCCTGATAACACATACCCACACCCTCCATCTATCCACGTCCCGTTGATATGTGTGTACACAAAGCAAAAGTACAGAATTCAGAAGTGTTTGTTGAAGGGACTTGTGTATAAAGGAATTAATGAATAAATGATTTGGGAAGAAGTGTGTGCTTGTGTGATGGTCCAAGTAATTACTATTTATTGAACGTTTGCTCGTAGCCAGGACCTTTGCTAAATGCTGTTTTCATTTAATTCTCATGCTCATTCCCGTGAGTTAAGAATGTTCATCAATTTCTTACAGATGAAAAACCAGGTTCAGAGAGGTCAATTAACTTGCCCGAGGTTTCGGACCTTGTGTGGTAGAGTTAGGATTTGAGCCCAGGTCTGTGCTGCCCTGATTCAAGGGAACGGTTTTAGTTCCTGTGAAACCTGAAAAGCAAGACAGTGGAGGAGGTGGAATTGAGTCTGGGACTGCTTCAGTGAGCACCCCGGGTCAACGCTTTTCAGCAGAAACCCTAGAAAGTATTCTTACACCTGGCTTTTATAACAAAGACAACAAATGGATCAGATGACAATGACAGAATCTGTTCTCTGTAGCAAGAACTGTAGCCACTTTACTGACTCTTCGGGCCACAAACTGTGAGTGGGGTCACAATTGCTGCTCCCATCCCTGTGTCACAGACTAGTCCTCACTAGCTAATGAGGACACCCAGCCCCTGTAAAACCCTCCAAGATTTTCTGCAAGCCTTGGACATTCCGGGAGGTCCTTTTGTGTACATTAAGCAGCTTCCTTGCAGCACTTGTCATTCCCCAGCGTCCCACCTCTGTCTTTTTCTTTCTTTCTTTTTTTATTGAAGTGTAGTTGACATGTAATATTTGTTTTTGTGAAATAATGGGAATTTAAATAAAAACTTGAAACTAAAAAAGCCCCAATATTATATTAGTTTCAGATATACAACATAGTGGCTCAGCATTCAGATACATTATGAAGTGATCAACATGGTGAACTTAGCTGCCATCCATCGCTGTATAAAGCTGCCAATTGTTACCTATATTCTCAAAGCTGTACATTGTATCCCTGTGTCTTATTTATGTTATAACTGGAAGTTTGTGCCTTTTAATCCCCTTCTTCTATTTCACCCATCTTTCTACCCCCTCCTCTCTGGCAACTATCAGATTATTCTCTGTATCTATGAGTCTGCTTCTGTTTTGTTTGTTCATTTGTTTGTTTTTTTAGAGTCTACATATAAGTGAAATCATATGGTATTTGTCTTTCTCTGCCTTTATTTCACTGATCATAATACCTACTAGGTCTATCTATGTTGTTGCAAATGGTAAGATTTCATTCCTTTTTATGGTTGAGTAATATTCCTGTGTGTATGTGTGTGTGTGTGCACGTGTGTGTATATTTTATCTTCCTTATCCATTCTTCTATAGATGGACACTTAGGTTGTTTCCATATTTTGACTATTGTAAATATTGCTGCAGTAAACATAAGGGTGCATATATCTTTCTGAATTAGGATTTTTCACTTTCTTTTGACAAATACCCAGAAGTAGAATTGCTGGGTTATATGGTAGTTCTATATTTAATTTTTTGAGGAATCTCCATACTGTTTTCCATAGTTGCTGCCCTCATTTTGCATTTCCACCAACAGTGCTGGAGGGTTCCTTTTTCTTCACATCCTCGCCAGCAATTGTTATTTCTTATATTTTTGATAATAGCCAGAATACTCTGATAGATATAAGGTGATATCTCATTGTGGTTTGATTTGTATTTCCCTGATGATGAGTGATGTTGAGCATCTTTTCATATGTCTGTTGGATATCTGTGTGTCTTCTTTGGAAAAAATGTTTATTTGGGTCCTCTGAGCATTTTTTAATTGGATTATTTTTTTAAAAGCTTATTTTGAAAGAGAGAGTGTGTGCATATGATCAGGGTAGGGGCACAGAGAGAGGGGGAAAGAGAATCCCACACTGAGCATGGAGCCTGACATGGGGCTTGATCCCACAACCCTGGAATCATGACCTGAGTCGAAATGTAAAGAGCCAAATGCTTAACTGATGGAGCCACCCAGGTGCCTGGATTGTTTGTTTTTTTGATATTGACTTATGTGAGTTCTTTATGCATTTTGGTTATTAACCCCTTATTGATTATATCATTTACAAATATCTTCTCCCATTCAGTAGTTTGCCTTTTCGTGTTGTTGATGGTTTCCTTTGCTGTGCAAAAGCTTTTTAGTTTGATGTAGTCCTAGTTGATACACCTAGCTGTAGTCCTTTGTTTCCTTTGTTTGAGGAGACAGATCCAGAATAATACTGCTTAGATGTCAAAGGGCTTACTGCCTATGTTTACTTCTAGGATTTTTATGGTTTCTAGTCTTACATTTACTTACATTATTTTGTGTACAGTGTAAGAAGATGGTCCAGTTTCATTCTTTTGAGTATAGTTGTCCAGTTTTTCCAACACTGTTTAATGAAGAGACTGTCTTTTCCCCACTGTATATTCTTACCTCCTTTGTTGAAGATTAATTGGCCACATAAGCTGGGTTTATTTCTGGATTCTGTATTCTATTCTGTTGATCTTTGTATCCATTTTTATGCCAGTACTACACTGTTTTGAGTACTATAGTTTTATAGTATAGTTTGAAACCAGGGAGCGTGATATCTCCTGCTTTGTTCTTCTTTCTTAAGACTGCTTTGGCTTGTCTTTGATCTGACCACTGTCAGCTACTATCAGTGTGGTGCAGTCCTTAAAAATATTGACTCCAGGGGCGCCTGGGTGGCTCAGTTGGTTAGGCATTTGACTTCAGCTCAGGTCGTGATCTCGCATTTCGTGGGTTTGAGCCCCGTGTTGGGCTCTTTGCTGACAGTGCAGAGCCTGCTTTGGATCCTCTGCCTCTGTCTCTCTGCTCCTCCCCAGCTTGCACCGTCTCTCTCTCTCAAAAATAAATAAACATTGAAAATAAATAATAATAAAAAAAAGAGTATAGACTCTGGAGTTAGATTCCCACAGTTCATATCCTCCCTTTGCCACTACCTTCCTGAGAACTTGGACAATTTCCTTGTGTCTAGTTTCCTCATCTATATAATGAGGATAATGACTGTGCCTACACCAGAGAGCTGTGAGGATTAAATGAAATAATCCATTCAAAGTGCTTAGCCTGGTGTTTTGTAAACAGACCTTCAAGCTCAGCTGTTGTTATTTTTAACTCCACCATATCTTTCAGGCATGATGAGAAGCAGCAGAATTTCAAAACTGCTGGGTAGAGTTCTCTTTTGGAAACTACCACGGGAGACAGGAGGTCTGTAGATATGGAGAAAAAGTTGGGGGAGTGTGGTGACTTCCAGGAAATGCACTGGGTTCCACTCAGCTTCTCTTCACACACGTGAGGCATTTTGGAGAACTTTATTGGCCTGAAACTATGGGTTAAAATTTATTTATTAATCATTTCATGATAATGTTATGCGTGAATGTCTAAAGATGTAATCTGTATTGTATACCTAGGATTTTCTGTTAAACTTTTAAATATATAGATATATATATATATTTTTTCTTTTTTTGGGGGGGGGAGTTGCCCTTTTTTTGTGTGATATTGATCATAAATAAGTTTGGCTCTCAGAAATTTTAAGGACAAGTTGAAAATGTAAATTCCTGGTCTTCAGGAGGTCTGGCAAGGCATATATAATTTTTAGCAAGAATTGAAGGTGCCTTGGAGGTGGGAGGTTCCTAAAGTGCTAGAATAATATCTAAGGTAAAGTTTGATGAATCAATGATTTGGGAGCGGTTATCAAAATGTACGTAGTGGATAATTGCATGGTTCCTGTGTTGCTCTTCAGAGAGTTTTCCACAGTGTCTTTGGTGAATGTGAGAGCTGGCACTGCTGAGGTCAAAGGAATTATCCCTCCCTCTCCCTGAGGCTTTCTGGTAGAGCAAGGCCTTCTTATTAGATGCTTCATTGCACAGTAAAGCCGCACCCTTCCTGCATCAGGAGCTGTTGAGTAATCCGAGTTTGAGGTTTCTGTCCACGATTGCCATCAATGGGAGTACAGGGGATCGAATGAAACCTGAATTCACCCCGACGGGGAAAATCATAAACTCTGAAGACAGATGTAATGGAAGCAATATTTAATTACGCTTCCAAGAATCTATCTCTGCCTCAAACAGAAGCAGCTAGGGCTCATATTTGCAAATACGAGAATTCACTCTATTCAGGCAAACCACAAAAGAGATTTATTAAAGGAGATGAGCAAGTTCACAGAACCTGTAGGTGAGCCAGGAGGCCATGAAGTCAGGAACAACACTCAGGTGCACCTCAGGTCTGCTCCAGGGCCGACCCTAGGACCGGTGCCATGGGAACAGACACAGCAGCTCACACTGCTGGTGCTCGGACTGGACACCACAACCAGGCTCCCACACTCCACAACAGGGCACTTCCTCTGCCACATTGCAAAAAGATAGAGTCCATGTGGAGACTGCTTCCTAGTATTTTTCTCTTCAAAGCTCATTTCATGCAGGTGCATCTGTTTACAGGGTCTAAGTCACGTGCCTGTCCAGTGGTCTGTTGAAGTGGCTCAAACCAGCTTCTGAGAGCTGTATGTTAAGTCTCAAGGATTTTTATGGGCCAGTTTTAAAATTATTGGTGATTTGAAATGGCCTTACTAGGAGTATTTACACCCTGAAAATTGGCAAGTGATACAAATCAGGGCTTTTTGCCCCCCCTGGAAAACTAATTGTGAAATATTTACCATCATATTACTGGAAAGGATGCTGGGTAGATTGATCTCACATCTCCTTGGGGAACATGGGCCTCATAATGTGTGAAATCCTGTAGACACAGAAATGCTGTTTAAAATATGCTGTACCTCCACTGAACTAGCAAATGATTGGTTTCAAGATTTCTTCCAAATGATTCTCTTGTCAAAGTATCTTTTGATGTCTGATAATGTAGAGAAAGATAGAACTACAGATATGCTTCGGGTGATAGCCAGAATTTACAGCCTTGTCTCCTCCATTGGACACCTGACCAAGCAACTGTTTTCCCTGAAATAGCCCAGATTATTTAGTAAAGAACAAAAGGGAACCATGTGGGCTTTTGAGACATCACTGTGAAGCACTGGGCCATGACCATTCTGAGCATGTAGTCTTCTAGTTTTGGGTCTCCAGGACTTATTTCTAGGAGGTAAGCAGAGGGAATAAGACTCCACAAACAAAATAATAATGGAAGTGGCCACATGGCAATTATGAGTAAAATGTAGTAAGGGTCACCTGTATCCCTAAAAAAAGCAAAGAGAAGGGAGGGACTTAATTGGCAGACTCAGAAGTGGGAAATCGTATTGGTGTAAGAATCTCTCTCTCCATTGGGAGTGAGGGAGACTGGGCTGGCCAGGGTATGAAAGTAAAACTAGCACTAGAGATATTAGTAAAGGGTAGGAAGGTGCAGATCCCGTGCCCTTTTCCCGTCCCACATTCCCATCTTCTTCCACCAGGAGGACTCCTGGACTTCAGGGAATGCCACAGAAACAGTTCTGTCCTCACCTGGGACAGAGCTCATTTCAGCAGGGCTGCCCCCAGTTAAGATCTCGGACACAAGCATTCCACGACTTATTAGAGCAGAGCCCAGGCTGCGGTGGTGCCCAGCCTTGGGTGACAGAGATATCTCTGGAGCCCGGGAGTGGAGATACAGGTCTAGGCTCCAAGCAGAAGGTTTTGAAGGAGATTATTTGTAAAGCACACAAAACCTTCTCTCAGCTACAAAGGACCCTTTCTTCCTCAGGGACAGCAAACTTGCAGGATGGACAGACAACCCAACCCCGCTGGTCCTGGAAGGTGACCTAGAGCCCCTGGGGGTGAGCCACTGGTGGGTAGCAGTCACTCCCCCCACTGCCTATTAAAATAAAATAAAAAATGCCAATTATCCCAAAGGTAATAGGGTTTTTTAAATTATTTAATGTATTGTCAAGTTAGCTAATATACAGTGTATATAGTGTACTCTTGGTTTTGGGAGTAGATTCCCATGATTCATCGCTTACATACAACACCCAGTGCTCATCCCAACAAGTGCCCTCCTCAATGCAAAATAATAGGTTTTTGTTTTTGTTTTTGTTTTGTTTTTTGGTGGAAAACTTAAAAACTATTGAGAAGTAGAAAGAAAAAAGTTTTAACATGATCTTACTACCTACTTTCACATTTTTTTACTTTTCCTTTCTGTTTTTTCTCTATATTTTTATGTTTTCTATGTTGTTAAGCTCATTACATATGTTCTGTGGGCTATATTTTTTCTCTTTACTGGATTATATTTTTTCATAGTCATTTTAAATAATTGCATGATACTCATATATATACATATACATACATGTACCTATCTCATTATAAATAAGATTGGGGTAAACATCATTCTTGTGCACATTTCTGATGATTTCCTTAAGTCGTATTTCTAGGATAGAAATGCAATTAATAAGCATTTTAAAGATTGTTGATATGGCTTCCTAAACTGACCTTCTGAGTTACCATCCAGCTGAATGTGTTGGATACAGCCTAATATTGTGGGAAAGCATGACCTCTGAAGCCAGAAGTAGATTTGAGTTCGCGCCTAACTAACTTTGCTAACCGTCTTGAGTCTCTAACCCTCATTTCCTCATCTGTACTGTGGGGATAGCAATGCCTGCCTTACAGGGTTGTTTTATGGGTTAAATGAAAGAATGCATGTGAGGCCCTTAGCCCTGGACCTGGCCCATCACCAGTGTACTGGACACTCACGTTCCATCACGTAGGCTCTCAGCCTCATCCCTGATGCTGCCATGTGGTGACCAGCTCCACGTAGGCCTCACCCACTGGGTGCAGGTGCAGGCTGACAGCCCCTCAGCACTCCCACTTTCTGCCCAGTCTTCTCTGATACTTGCTGTGGGTGCTCCTGTGTGTGTGACTCAGAAGTTCAAGGGGTTTAATAATGTCTTGCAGGCCAGCCCTTGACCACTGGGGGAAGGTGGCCAATGTCTGAATGAAACCTGCCCCTTTTCTTGCCTGGACAGACATTTGATAAGCATTTCATAAAGCTTATTGGGAGGTTTAGGGGAGCTTGGGTGGCTCAGTCGGTTGAGCATCCGACTTCAGCTCAGGTCATGATCTCCCAGTTCGTGAGTTCGAGCCTGCGTTGGGCCTTGTGCTGACAGCTCAGAGCCTAGAGCCTGCTTCTGATTCTGTGTCTCTCTGCCCCTCCCCGACTCATACTCTGTCTCTCAAAAATGAATAAGTGTTAAAAAAATTAAAAAAAAAAAATCTTCTCAGGAGGTCCTGTGAGTCAAGTGAGCGGTGGCCCACGGCAGGGGTCAGTTCTATCCGAAGCTGGGACTGGCTTTTTCTACTCCCAAGCTACTTCCCTGTGCTGCACCCCTGCTTTCTCATATCCCAATTCCCAAACCACCATCAGGTGAGCCTTTGTTTCATGCTCTGCTTTAGGGGGAACCCAGGCTAAGACAGTAAGCATCAATAAATGTTAGCTTTTTTAATGTTACTGCTAATATTGTACATTTCCTCCATCCAACATATTCTAGAAGAAAGTCAGTCGCCTACCAAATACTTCTGGGGCTTCCTAGAAACCCTCATTTTATTCCCTGCAGGTGCACCAACCTTTGATATTTCTGCCACTGCCACCGGCCCCCACCCCCGCCTCCTCTACATGGCTAGTCTGTGCTGCTCCAACCTTTTCT
Organism: Panthera uncia; assembly: GCF_023721935.1. Taxonomy (NCBI): domain Eukaryota; kingdom Metazoa; phylum Chordata; class Mammalia; order Carnivora; family Felidae; genus Panthera; species Panthera uncia. Next base: position 53,393,804 of record NC_064807.1, on the reverse strand, counting down.
GGTCATCTTCTGCCCAAACTGGAAACACAAAGGCTCCCCTAACCCTACCCTTTTCATCTCCCAGGCACCCTTAACCCAGGGCTTTGTAGGTAACAGAGGTGCATGTGAAAGACCCACCAGGATACTCTGACTTCAGTAAACAAGGATGTTTCCTTTTATTTCTTGGAAAAAAAGAATTAACAAACTATGGCAGGTAAGTAAATGATACTGAAACCTGTGTGTCCATTCCCAGAAGATACATCATGCATATTTTAATAAGGGATGAAAACGAATAAGAGTTTCTAGAGGCAAAGGAGACAGTTGATTTATTTCCCTGCTTTGAGAGGAGAGCTCAGGAGACCAGGCGAGTGTTCTCATTTTCACATAAAGTAACCTCACATCCTTCCTAGATGTTCCTATCACTCCCTGGGGCTTTTGTTCTAACTTCATTTCCTGAGTGAGACCCAGTTATAACCACCCTGTTCCTGTACACCTGCACCAAAGGTGACCTCTGAAAACACAATTACAGTTACTCCAGTCTGTGGCTTAACACGTGTCAGTGGGTCTTTACTGTCCAGAGAGTGATTGGTCTCCCTGTGGACCCCAGGGTCCCTTATGATCCAGGCCATGCCTATTTTCCAGCGTATCTTTCTCCACTTCTGCTCCTCACCCTGCACCTAAGCCCCAGTTCTCAGCATTAGCATCACTTGTGAGCTTGTTAGAAATGCAAATTTGTGAGCCCACTTCAGACCTATTCAATCAGAAACTCTGCTGGTGAGGCTCAGCCATCTGTGCTTTAATAAACTTGCAGACTAAAGTTTGAGAACTGCTCACCCAAGCTAAGCAGAAATGGCCTTAACCCCATAAGGAATCTGGAAATTCCTACTCATTCTTCAGGAGTCAGTTTATTCATCACCTTTTCCATGAAGTCTTCTCTGCCTTCACCTGACAGCGTTTACCACTCCCTCCTTGGTGCCCGCACGACCTTTCCATCATAAAGTGTAATATGCTGTTTCGCAATTAGTGCAATTTTTGTCCATCTCCTTGACTAGACTGTGAGATGCTTGGCAAGGGATAGAAACTCTCTAAAGTTTGTTTTAACTTTTTTTCTCTGTCTCTACACACACACACACACACACACACACACACATGCACGCATGCAGGCACGTGCTATAGCTTCTATAAAAAAGGAGATTGGAAGGATAGAATAAGAAGCCACGGTTCAAAGTGTTCAAAATTGGCACTTTCCACCAACGGGCACCCCTTCTTTTTTTTTTTTTAATCTTTTAAAAAAATTTTAATGTTTATTTTTGGAGAGAGAGAGAGAGAGAGAGAGAGAGGAGGAGGAGGAGGAGGGGCAGAGAGAGAGGGAGACACAGTATCTGAAGCAGGCTCCAGGCTCTGAGCTGTCAGCACAGAGCCTGATGCGGTGCTGGAACTCACAAACTATGAGATCATGACCTGAGCTGAAGTCGGATCCTTAACCGATTGAGCCACCCAGGCGCCCCTTTTAAAAATTTTTTAATGTTTATTTATTTTTGAGAGAAAGAGTGAGAGAGTGGAGAGGGGTAGAGGGAGAGGGAGACACAGAATCCAAAGCAGCCTCTCTGCTTGTCAGTGCAAAGCCTGACATGGTGCTTGAACCCACGAACCATAAGATCATGACCTGAGCCGAAGTCAGACACTCGACCTACTGAGCCACCCAGGAGCCCCTGGGCACCTCTTCTGACTGCCTCTTTTTGTGTCCCACCATGAGGTGGCATAGCCAATTTTGTCCCACATACCAAAGGAAAAGATGTATCTTTAGCTCTTGAGAAAAGGGGGCTTGTTGTCTGAAAATGGTCAGTTCCTGACACTACAACCTTTGTGGCTCCAAGACTTCATAGAAACCATGATCAACTACAGTAATGGACTGTCTTGTAACCCAAATTGATGCTTTTCATTTTTATTAAAAACTTTTTTAACATTTATTCATTTTTGAAATTTTTTTTTAATGTTTACTTATTTTCAACAGAGAGAGAGAGAGAGAGAGAGAGAGAGAGAGAGAGAGCATGAGCAGGGGAGGGGCAGAGAGAGTGTGGGAGACACAGAATCTGAAGCAGGCTTGAGGCTCCGAGCTGTCAGCACAGAGCCCTATGTGGGGTTCGAACTCATGAAAGGTGAGATCATGACCTGAGCCGAAGTCCAATGCTTAACTGACTGACTGAGCCACCCAGGCGCCCCACAAATTGATGCTTTTATTGTGGTCTGATGGGCTTGCCACTTGTCTGTCTCTTTGTTAATTATGACAAAAAATCACTATAATTATACATATGGAACAATAGATCTTTGGCCAATATCCTTTAGATATGATTTGTGTAGCTGAATACCGTCTTTTGAATATTGCTTTAAGAACTAAAAAGGGAGGAAAGAGAGGACTCTGACGAATCCAGGGCAATTCTGAATAAGCGTGAACTGGATTATAATAGGCTGCAGTGAGAGAGCTAGAATATGCTGGAAAACTTTTTATTCAGCAGAGCTCATCTGGGTCCCTGCAGTCAGGAATTCTGAGACCTAGATTCTCTCCGGTAAAATTCTTAATTTATGCCCCATAATAGGCCGATTAAGGATGTGACCACAGAGTGATATGATTATCAGCTCAGCTTCTTCTGGCTGAAGTTATGGGTCCCAAGAGCCACATCTTCTGTTTCCGTGTGATGCTGGCTCGATATGGGTCCTGCATGAATCTGGTGAGTGAATGGATGCCCCTCTGGTGGAAGGTGCCCAAGATTAATAGAAGAGCCTGCCTTTTGTCAGCTATTATAATCAGGAAGATGAAAGTTTTCCTCTGTAATACAGTTTTTGCTTCTACTTGCACCATGCTGCAATTAAAGGCCTGGACAGAGGATGGGGACATGAATAATGGTGGTGCCCAGCATTAGCACAACACTCCATTCATCACTGCTGAAGGGCAAATGCATAACCCTCAGAACCCTCCAGGAGAAAGGGGGAGGGAGAGGAAGTGCAAGCTCCTGGAACCATGATTTACCACTCAGCAGAGGATGGGAGAGACTGCACATTAGAAGGGTCCGCATTTTTTAAACTTTAACATATAAAATGACATATATAATGTGGCCGTGATGCGGAGTTGATTAATCACATGATTGACATGCAGATATTTTCCAGGCAGGCATTTGATTTTATGTGTATGTGCTCCCCGTTTGTCAAGGGCCACCTACACAACCAACATTGGGTAGAAACTGGGCTCAGACTTGTTACAGCAAATGATTTCTTGTTACATGTACCCCATATCCTTTTTTCACTGTGACATGATTATATCACCTCATTAGTTTGAGGTTTGTATAGCTGAGACTGTGAATCTGATTTTTATTGTTTACCAATCAGTACAGAATATTATGAAGAATAGAGGGGTGTGAGACCTCAGGTTCAGGTCAGAATAAATGTGACAGGTTTGGCTTTGGAAGGGGTAAGGAAAGGTCAGTTTAAACTAGGTGCTTAGCCAGAGGCAGGGAGCTGAGATAGTACCCAGTCTCCCAGAAGAGGCTGGCATGATCTTTGGGTCTTAATCAGGCTTCCTTGGGCTCAGGTGGTCTTAGGGAACAGTGGGAGTGTAAGGCAGGAAAATCAAGGAAAAAGTCATGTCCCAGAGTCTGGATCAATGCTTCAGGTGTTGAGAGGAAGAATTTCCTCTGTCCGTGAAGGTCCTTTTAGCTGGACTAACAATCAAATTAACATGAGACAGATTAACAGGAGAAAATAAAATTTAATTTTGTATATATGAGGAAGCCACACAGACATGAAATTAGAAAGGCAGGCAAAATGAGGTATTTATGTCATTCTGAACTAAGGAGAAGGGGATAGGGGTCTGAGACTTCAAAGGGAAGGAGTGCAACTCACAGGAAGATGAAAAAGAATAAATGGTAACCAAGTGTTTGCTGGGCTGCTTGGAAATAACAGGACACAGAGGACTTTGATGAAACAAGCCTCACTAGGTTCCTCCCTGTCTACTATACCTAGTTCATATTATAATATAGTTGTCTATAGTGATAGTTCTCTTCCTCAGGAATGTCTTCTGTCTAAATTCTTTTTTGTTAGTTGAAGGGGAGATAAAGAGCTTCTTCTGAATTTGTTGGCTTTGATTGCTTTTAATTCAAAATAATCTTCATGCCAAAGTGGCCTTTGGGGTACTGCCCTTGGTCCCTACACAGGGCAAGGGATGGGGTGGGGTAGAGAGGACAGAAAGGGAAGCTGTGACTACGGGGTCTACCACCTGGCCCAGGGCAGATCCTAAGTGCCTGGGTGACAGGGTCAGGATCAGGCACCACCTTGAGATTTGTAGCAATTTTTGTTTTGTTTTGTTTTTGTTTTTGTTTAGAGTAAGCTCTAGGCCCAATGTAGGGTTTGAACTCATGACCCTGAGATGAAGAGTCACGTGTTTTCTTCATTAGACCCCTGCTGCATTAGACCCAGGGTTGTAAATGGGTCATCAGGTATTCCTGTTGTCAGGGGCTGGTGGGGGTGGGGGGGAGGTGGTGGGATTCCTGCTGACAAACAGAGCGGGGCTCAACCTCTTGTGAAGTTTCTCCTGGAAGGCTCTGTCATGGAATCCTGTCCTGGAAACCAGAAGGAAGGGCCTCTCTGACCAACTGACCCGGGTTAGAGAAGCCTATGATAGTGCAGGTGGCAGGGAATGGGAAAAGGATGGAAATCTGAGGAGAGTGATTTCTCCAACTTTCGCTTGTTCCACAAAACACATCCTCAGACAAGTGAGCTTTGCCTACTGGCTGTCTCTGCTCTTTTGGGTGGGCAGGCACAGCCGAGATCCAACTCTTTCCTGGTTTTGGGGCTCTCTAGCTCCCCGGAGGCACGCTAGCCTGACTTGTGTCTCTGGCTGTCTTTTGTGTCTCACTTAGGAGACTGTAGAAGATAGTTGCCCGATTTATTTGTCTGACTCAACGATTGCCAGTTTAGTCTTATTTTGTCTTCCTTGAGCTGAGAAGGTTCACATGGGTGGAAAACTCAGAATGGCAGCGCTCTGAAGGTAAACCGGAGAGAGAAAAAGCCTCATGTTCAATTTCTGAGAAGTATTCTTTTCTCTTTGTTGCCCACCGAGATCTGGAAGCTACTCTTTCCAGTGGAAATGGAACCTTTTGTTTCCATTGGTATCTGTATTTTGTAACTCAGCTCTGGTTACAGCTGAGGCTTGATCTAAAGCCACAATGAGCTGAGTGGCACATGCTGTTTCTTAGGCTTCCCCTGATAGTACCTTGTTGGGAGAGAATTATAACTGAAAGGGAAGCATATTCCCTCCGGCCAGAAACTTGGCTTAGAGATGTTCATTTGGGGAAGCTTTCTTTTGATTGCCGGTTAAATAAACCAACTGATATAAATCAATATTTGTGAGTGTTAGGGAGGACCAAGTAAATAAAACCCGATATGTTTATTGCAAACAGAAACACCCTAGTGGTGCTCTAGGGGAACTGAGGGGTGGGAGGGGGTCATTTTCCCACACAGAGAAAATGAACTGTTTCATTAGTTTACACACAAACTATGTAAACTGAAATAGTTGTTACTGAAATCTTGCCACATTTGTGCCTCTTACTGGGCATATGGAACAGCACCAAAAGTATTAGGTACAAATAATGGCATCAGGATTAGCTCTCCCCTCAACCCCACCATTTGGATAAAACTGTGGAAAAGGAGGCAAGGCACTCCTGACATTCAGGGACTGGCAGGACACTGAACAATGAGGCCACAGTGTTCTCCTGTTGGACACAAATGACCTCACTGAACATCTATCCACGTCACACAAGGGAATTCTGTGACCACGGTGAAATGAGAGAAAACATACATGAGAGAACTTGATCATTTTCCAAGTACAGACAAAAACAAACCACATAAGTACTGAACATCCTCCTTTCCTGGCTAATATGAGTGGCTATCACAGCTCTGGCTTTGGTTTAAATCGCTTGCCTGATAGGTCACATTTACTAGGACAACAAGGCTAGAGTTGCCCTCGTTTCCTGGTAGCATCCAATCCATTGTGAACCCTGCTGCCTTTAGCCCTCCCCCAAATCACCTAGCCCTTGACTAACTTCTGTAATTAGTCCTTTCTCACTCTTTCTTACTGAGATGCCCCGTGGTCCCCTATGCCGTGCCTTCTCCCTCACTGCAATGAGCGCTAAACTTAGCTCATTCAGCTTTGGGTGTGTTCCTTGTGATCTTGGGCTGGAGGACATTGACACTAACCACTGGTTTCTAAACAGCCAATCCTTCCATCTTTTCTTTCCTGAAAACAGAACCATGACATGGGGCTAGTAAAGCCCCTTGTTCTCCAAGAAGGTCAGCCTCACTCCCAACCCAGAATGCCTCACGATTGGTCTTTGCAAATGGGCCCAGGTTTGGGCATGGGAACCATGTCTGGTCCATGTGACCTGAGGGAAATGGGTTTATTGTGCTATCTTTAATCAGAACTACATACTTTTAATGACTATATAACATATCATTGTATCAAAGTCTTCAATTTTTGGAAATTTTATAACATTTCACATATGACAGAGAGTAAAAGCTGAGAACTTTTAGTGTGCTTTTACTTTCTCCTCTCACATCGTTAATTATATCCTAAGGTATGAAAACTATGTACTATTTTATTTAATTTTTTTAAGTTTATTTATTTTGAGAGAGAAGAAGAGAGAATGCATGTAAGCAAGGGAGGGGCAGAGAGAGACAGAGAGAAACCCAACCAGGCTCTGTGCTCTCAGTGCAGAGCCCAACGTGGGGCTTGAGACTATGAACTATGAACCACGAGATCATGACCTGAGCTGGAATCAAGAGTCAGAAGCTTAACCAACTGAGCCACCCAGATGCCCCTAAAACATATGTAGTATTTTATTTATTTTTATTTTTTTTAATGTTTAATTATTATGAGAGAGAGGGAAAGAAAGAGAGTGGGGGGAGGGGAAGAGAGAGGGAGAGAGAGAATCCCAGGCAGGCTCCGCGCCGTCAGCAACAGAGCCCAATGTGGGGCTTGATCTCACGAACTGTGAGATCATGACCTGAGCTGAAATCAAGAGTCAGGCACTTAACCAACTGAGCCACCCAGGTACCCCTATAATATTTTAGATCCACATAATTATTACTTAATTTTTGGTCACATTTCCTTTTCTCAAGGATTATTTTTGATACATGTCCTATTTAATTAAATATATTCAAAGCAATATGTTTCCGCCTTCCCTTCTTCCCTCACTTTTTCCTTCCTTCATTGCTTTCTCTCCTCCCTCCCTCTCTTACCTCCTCCTCCTCCCCTTCTTCTTCGTCCTCTTCCTTCCTGTTACATGGCTCACTACCATTTCTTCACTGGTTTCTTTTTTTTCCTTTCACATGAACAGTAATTCTGGGTCACAATATTCTTTCCTTGAGACTCTATTGATATTGCTACTTTGTTTCCTGAAATACTATTATGGGAAAGAAATCTCATGCTCATCGGATCTATTTTTATTTGAATATACATATTTTTAAAAAAACATTTTTTTTTTAACATTTATTTATTTTTCAGAGACAGAGCAAGACAGAGCATGAGCAGAGGAGGGGCAGAGAGAAAAGGAGACACAGAATCTGAAGCAGGCTCCCGGCTCTGAGCTGTCAGCACAGAGCCTGGAGATCATGACCTGAGCTGAAGTCAGATGCTTAACTGACTGGGCCACCCAGGCACCCTACTTTGAATATACGTCTTAAAGATAACTTTAGTCTTAAAAATATATATCAATTTTCTCTTGGAAAATCCATCAGTTTGCTTCTTGAGTAAGTTGTAGAGTCAGCTGAACCATTGCTGAAACTTCTAAGAATAGATAACAAAATATATTATTTAAAATGCTGCTGGGGCTCCTGGGTGGCTCAGTCGGTTGAGCGGCCGACTTCAGCTCAGGTCACGATCTCGCGGTCCGTGAGTTCGAGCCCTGCGTCGAGCTCTGGGCTGATGGCTCAGAGCCTGGAGCCTGCTTCCGATTCTGTGTCTCCCTCTCTCTCTGCTCCTCCCCCGTTCATGCTCTGTCTCTCTCTGTCTCAAAAATAAATAAAAAACGTTAAAAAAAAATTAAAAAAAAAATGCTGCAGAGGATGGAGGGTGTGACTCTCGATCTTGGGGTCATGAGTTCAAGCCCCACGATGGGCCTAGAGCCTACTTAAAAAATTTAAAAAAAAATTTTTTTAACGTTTATTTATTTTTTGAGAGACACAGACAGACAGCATGAGTAGGGGAGGGGCAGAGAGAGTGTGGGAGTCACAGATTCTGGAAGCAGGCCCCAGGCTCTGAGCTGTCAGCACACAGCCTGACACGGGGCTCAAAGTCACAAACTGTGAGATCATGACTTGAGCTGAAGTCATACACTTAACCAACTGAGCCACCCAGGAGCCCCCTACTTTTTAAAAAGCTATTTAAAAAGAAATTTTTAAAAAGCTAAAGATAAAAATAAAAATAAAAATGCAGTGTAATGGAAACTCTAATCTTTGACAGTACTTAATATTTTAAATTTTAGTTATTTTAGTGGTATGCGGTTTATCTCACTGTGATTTTAATTTGCATTTTTCTGATGACTAATGATGTCGAGCATCTTGTCCCATGCTCTTTGGTTACTCCTATAACTTCTTTTGTGAAATGTCTACTTTTTTGCCTTTTTTCTGTTGGTTTGTTTTTTATCATCTGAATGAGTTGTAAGAGTTAGTTTTATATTTGGATACAGTCTTTTAGCAGATACCTGCTTCATTTTAAGAAACCAAAATGGAAATTGTAGCCAAATATATGAATGTTATTTAATAAAAAAGGACTTTGTGTAACTCTTATCTCTGATATATAGTCAAATCAAAAGATTGGCAGGTGAATGAACAATTACATGTTTTAATCTGAAATGTTACTAATATGTATTAGTTTCTTTTTGCTGCTGTGACAAAGTACACAACATAGAGACTTGAAACAGCACAAATATATTATCTTAAAGGTCTGTGATTGACACATCCAAAATGTGTCTCACTGGGCTGAAATCAAAGTGTCAGCAGGGGTGCCTTCCTTGTGGAAGGTCTAGGGGAGAATCCATTTCTCTTCCTTTTACATCTTCTATGGGACTTCTATACTACTGGGCTTGTGGCCATCTTCAAAGACAGGAATGCGAGGCTGAATCCTTCTCGTGCTTTCACCTCTTTGGTTTTCCTCTTTTGCTTCCCACTCCCACTTTTTTTTTTAATGTTTATTCTATTTTTTTGAGAGTGAGAGAGAGCGCAAGAAGGGGAGGGCAGAGAGAGACAGAGAGAGAGGGACATAGAATCTAAAGCAGGCTTCAGGCTCTGAGCTGTCAGCACAGAGCCTGACATGGGGCTTGAACTCACGGACCATGAGATCATGACCTGAGCTGAAGTTGGACACTCAACCAACTGAGCCACCTAGGCACTCTTCCCACTCCCACTTTTAAGGACGCTTGTGATTACATTGGGTCCACTGGGATAATCCAGGATAATCTTCCCATGTTAAGATCATCTGATTAACATTCTTAATTCCTTCTGCCATCTTGATTCCTCTTGGTCACATAACAACATACTTATAAGTTCTGGAAATTAGGATGCGAACATCTTTGGGAGGCCAACTGTTCTGCTTACCACAGTATGTATTATTAATTCATAAGATTTATCCATATTTATGGCTTTTTTTGATTAACCTATGAACTTCTAGTCCCAGATGTGTTCAATTAGAGGACTTCCGTAGGGTCTGAGGGGATTTGACAATATAACAGATAATCTGACAACTGCCTTTGAGGTAGGATAATTACCCCATATAGGTGAGCACCTTGAGATAGAAATTATTGCCCAGTATCACCCACCTGGAAGGTGGCAGGGCCCAGACTAGAGCCCAGCTTCTCTAATGTTATTGGCTACAATTTATGACCCCTGCTACTCAAGGGTACTAGAATACTAAAACATGGGAGGCAAGATGTACATTTAATTAAAAAAAAGACATAAACCTAGGACAAAGATTGTCATATTTAGGAGATTTTGTTTTTCAGAGGGTGGTATTAAAGTAGATAAAGCAGAATACAGGGAATTATGGCAGGGGTAAGGTATGGAGAACATCGGTCTCTTTTACTCACCTTTGGTGGAAAAGACATTCCATGGATGGCACCAAGCATCACTTTCCCTGAGTGCCAGTGGCAGTTGAATGGAGGATTCAGGGAGGTGTCAGGAGGAACATTATTCAGAAACACATGGGAGACAACTACAAGCTCCCTCACTAAGAAGAGACAAGTGAGAGGCACCTGGGTGGCTCAGTCGGCTAAGGGTTCGGCTTTGGCTCAGGCCATGATGTCATGGCTTGTGAGTTTGAGCCCTGTGTCGGGCTCTGTAATGTTGGCGTGGAGCCCACTTTGGTTCTTGTTTGCCTCTTTCCCTGCCCCTCCCCAGCTCGTGCTTTCTTTCTGTCTCAAAAATAAGTAATAACATCAAAATAAAAATTAAAAAAAAAAAAAGAAGAAACAAGTGGCATGTGCCTTGAAATGGTTCAGCCTGTGGAGGCTGACCTGAGGATTTTACCACATCTCATAGTCCTGGGAGTGGCGGTTTGCAGTAGAGTTTGGAATTATACTGGTGTGTAACAGATGAGTGATGTCAGTGACAAAACATAATTAAAGCAACAAGTCCGTGACTACAGACTTCTGACCACCAAGGCAGCCGTGCTACAAGTTTTATAAATGGTTGCAAGTGCGATGTGTATACATCCTACTGAAAACTCCCCTGGAGAACAAAGCAGTGCCTGCCTTAACTGTGTCCGGTGGTCTCCTTCCTCTCTGCAGTTTGTTGTTGAAAGTTTGAGCCTTTATTCCAGACTAACCTGCTGTGGAACTGAGTGTCTCCAGGAGCTCCTGGTTCCTGTGTTACAAGGGTCAGTCTGTCTGGATCAGACTGCAGGTTGCAGTGGGAATGTCCACATTTTCCAAGGGCCCATGACAACTGAGGGGCATGACCTTGCCCTCCTCACTTCCGGGCGGTTGATCTGCTGAGAATATGCACATCTCTTGGGCAGGAGAGGGCTCCTGGGTCAGTGCCGCAGTCCTGAAAAGACCAAGAGAAGGATGCGCCTGTGTGTGTCTGAGGTGTAGTGACCCAAACCAGAAGCACAGGCATTGTTATGGTTAGGAAGAGAGCAATTACATAAAAAGAAAATTATGTAGGATTTTATCAGTGTTTAAAAAAGGAAAACAACAGAAATGAAAAAAAATCAGGAAGACTAACTGAAAAACAGTACTTAAAGAATTTTGAGTTCTTAGATCCTGCTCAGTCTCTCTCATTCTCTTTCTCTCACCTTTCTTCCTTCATTTCCTCCACTCCCTTGATTGGCTATTATTATGAGAAAATGCAGGTTGCAAAGAATGCCCTCAAACCTCGGAGAAACTGTTACAGTGTTCAGCTAGTATTGCTGAGCTATTTACCTGTTTTTCACATTAAAGTCTGTTGTCTAGGATCACTGAACCAGAGCAAATAGACCAGGCACACAGTTAAAGGGTTAGTGTAACAGCAACAAAAGCTATTGAACACAGTTTCTGATTGCCAGGGAGACTGTATGTTTTAAGGTTTCATTCTGTCGCTTGGAATCAAAGCTATGGTCTTTATGCTCTGATATATCCCTGTGCTTCACAAGCTGGTTCCGCCTGTGCTCATGGGTCCGGTGGCAAAGGGGAGAGACATGTACTATATTCTCTTGTCCGTTTCTCAGATTTCTTTAAAGTGCCACACAGAACCTCCGTCTTTGATTAGTCCAAACCAAAAAACAAGACAAGGCAAAAAACCCCACAACCCCAAAAACCCTAGTCACTTACAAACAGATTCATGCAAATTAGTTCCTTTGGGCCTCCCACTAGTTCATCTGACATTTACAGATAGCTATGTTTGGATCTCAATTTGGGCCACTTGTTATTAATAAAACATTCATCATGCTCATATGCATATGGGTTTCTGATCATTTTGGTTTACTGTTGAAACAAAAGGCTGTCCTTGAATTAGAGGCTTCTTATGAAATATTAAAGCTGTGTTCATGATTTTCACTTAATCACTTTTCACATGGGCCAGGTTTAGTTTCTGGTTTGGTAAATGTCAAGGGTACTAGTTATGGAGATTTTGAATGATCCTCAGTGGTTCTCTGAATTTGGGCAGCGCCCATCTGGCCATGTGAAGGTTTCAGCATACGGGTCATTGCACATCCAGGAATTGCTTGATAGATACAGACTATAACTAGCATTGTACTGTTCAGAGGCTCTGGTTTTCATTAGTTCTTTGTAGTTGGCAGTAAGTTTCAGAGCAGATGTGTTTTTCTTTGGTCTTGATGCACATGAGGTAGGAGGAGCAGGGAAAATCTGACTCTCTCTGTGATTCTCCATGGTTTTTAGTCCTGAAGAAAAAGACCAAGTACCTATAGAAACTAGTGGTGAATCCCCACAGTATAAAGGTCATCTAAGTAAGTGAAAAATGAAAATGTGAGTCATTACATCAAAACTACAATAAGGAGGGATGATGATATCTCAACAGAGGAAAGCTGATGTTTTGGAGACTTGTCTTTGTTTCAGTTAATGACTTACCAGAAGGTTTAGTCGCACACATGCATAGGAGTGCATCACTTACACGCCATTGTTCTCAGTATCTGGTATCTCTTGGTACCAAAATCACAGCAAATGCTTTCAAGATAGAGCCTGCAAAATATAGACACTTGCTGACTTGGAATTCACAATATAATAAATTAACTATGTTATGAGAGTCTCTCATTGCTGTCACATACGGGTCCCCTTATGATCCGCAGTCACTTGTGTTCCGCTGGTCTCTCAGCTTACATAAAAATTGACACTGTGCATGAATATATATTTCATTCAGCTTTTCTGATAGTTCTTTGAGGGAGATAGGGCAGGTGATGCTGTTCTTCTGTGGGAAACGAGAAAACTAAGAGGCTTTCATGATTTCTGAAGGCGCTGAGATTTTACCATATGTGTAAGAAGACAAGCCAGCCTGTTACTGTTCTCTGGATGCTGGCACCAGACATAAAAACCTAGGTCAGAGGCAAAGGCAGCACAGCAAACAGTGAAAGCATGGGGTCGGCTCCACCGCCCCTTGCCCTCCAAGCCCCACGGGATGACATAGATGGATCTAGGTGGATGCTGCATGTGCAGTGGGTTGTGTTATAGAAGAAGAATTTATTGTTCTCACAGTGAGCGCTAAGGAAACCTACTCTTTGAGTGGAAACACTGCTTTATCCTTCAAGGTTGCTGGCTGCAAAAACAACCCTGAGAAATGGGCCCCATAAAGAGCCACAAGAGCCTTACATTCTCAGCGTACCCAGCAAAAACATGCAGGGTGCTCAGGGCCCATGGGGACTGCCTCTCCCAACAGGGTCTGGGTTGATTACGTATTATTTGCAGGCTTACAAGGCTAGTAGGTGGCAGAGCTAAAGTTCAAATCTAGATGCTAGCTTCAGTACTTTTCATTAATGTTAATTAATGTCACTAATGATAATACTTATACTATTGCCAAAATGAATACTAAATATCAGTACCAATAATTTATGGAGCATTAACCCTACGCTAGAGACTGTGGGTGCTAATTTAGATACATTATCACTAAATCTTGTCACATCCCTAGAAAGCAGGTACTATGCTGTCCTTCAAAAATTAAAAAAAAGGGGGAGAAGGGAAAATGGGTGATGGGCATTGAGGAGGGCACTTGTAGGGATGAGCTCTGGGTGTTGTATATGTAAGCGATGAATCACGGGAAAAAACCAAGAGCAGACTGTATACACAGTATGTTAGCCAACTTGACAATAAATTATATTAAAAATTTTTTTTAAAAAAAGAGGCCCAATTAATTACATTTCCTAAGTTCACACAGCTAGAAAATGGTAGACTCCCGAGCTCATGCTATTTTCAGAGGTCCAGACAGTCCCTTTATGGATATAATTTTAGTGGTACCAGAAATTCTCTATATCCAAACTGTCTCTTTCATGGCCTTGTCAATCTTTGAAGCCCTCACTGTTAGAGGTTTTGTCTTTTGATTTAAGACTCTATTTCTTGTTAAAAATCCACATTCCACAGTGCCTGGGTGGCTCAGTTGGTTAAGCGTCTGACTCTTGATTTCGGCTCATGTAGTGATCTCACAGTTTGTGTGTTTGAGCCCCAAGTCGGGCTCCTTGTTGACAGCATGGAGCCTGCTTGGGACTCTCTCCCTCCCTTTCTCTCTGCCCCTCCCTCGCTCCCATTCCCACATACACTCTCTCTCTCTCAAAATAAATATAAATAAACATTAAAAAAAATTCCTAATTCCTTGGCAGGGGTAACAACGTCACATCAGTTATTTCATACCTGAGAATGAATAAGCTTCATGATTCTTTCCTGTTCATAAATGTGGTTGGGGTGGAAGGCAAGGAGGACATGAGGATATAGGTATTGTTTTGGGAAAATGGCTACAACAAGGAGAGAAGTTAAGGGTTGAAAGAGGGGTGGGCTCAAAATCCAGGCATTGTCCACCTCAGTCCTTGGTCAGTGTGATTCGTGCTTCAATTCATTCATTGTACTTAATGGTTGGATATAGAACATGAAGAAATCACCTCGGGTGTTAAAAATCAGAATGTAGCTGATTCTGACGGTGTCAGTGTCTTCGTGTACCAAGGCAGTTCTGCAGTCCCCAGACTGTGGGTTTTGGAGCCAGAGGGTCTGAGTTCAATCCTAACTCATCCGTTTATCGGGTGTGTGATCTTTTTTTTATTAAAAAAATTTTTTTTAAACATTTATTGAGACACAGAGAGAGACAGAGCATGAGTGGGGGAGGGGCAGAGACCGAGGGAGACACAGAATCCAAAGCAGGCTCCAGGCTCTGAACTGACAGCACAGAGCCTGATGTGAGGCTCGAACTCATGGACCATGAGATCATGACCTGAGCTGAAGTCGGACGCTTAACTGACTGAGCCACCCAGGTGCCCCTATCAGGTGTGTGATCTTGTATATTTTCCTAAGCACTGTGCCTCGGTTTCTTCATTTGTGAAATTGGGAGAATGATGGGGTTGTTAGAAGAAAACCTGACATTTAATAAGCACTTGATAAATATAAACAACTGTTATTGTATGTTTTTATTTAGGTCACCTAAAGTTCTTTTTGGAATGAGAGCTAATATATAAAATAAGAATATTTAAAACACAATCTCTGGGGCACCTGGATGGCTCAGTCAGTTAATCCTCTGACTTCGGAGGGCTCTCTCTCTCTCTCTCTCTCTCTCTCTCTCAAAAATAAATAAGTATTAAAAATTTTTAAATAACATAAAATAAAATGAAATAAAAAACATAACCTCTAATTTATTATAATGTTAACAGTGTCTTTTTTTAATTTTTTAAAATCTTTATTTATTTTTGAGAGAGAGAGACAGAGTGTGAGCAGGGGAGGAGCAGAGAGAGAGAGAGAGAGAGGGAGACAGAATCCGAGGCAGGCTCCAGGCCCCGAGCTGTCAGCACAGAGCGCGACGTGGGGCTTGAACTCACAAACCATGAGATCATGACCTGAGCCAAAGTTGGACGCTCAACTGACTGAGCTACCCAGGTGCCCTGTAATAGTGTCTTCTTTTATGATTTTAAACTTATGTGAAATTCTGGAAATACCCGAGAAATGCTCAATTAGGCTCAATCAATTATAATGCCACTTACATAAAATAATTATTCCTTGAATAAATTATAACTGAGAATAAAATTCACTAAAGTTTCTTTGGTTACAAAAGCAATCGCTTTGTTAAATTTAACATTTGGGCATTCCTATTTTGTATCAGCACTGTGCTAGTTTCTGAGGGAGGGCACTATATATATATACATATATATATATATGTGTGTGTATATATATATATATATATATACATATAATGTATATATATATATGTGTATATATATATGTATATATATGTATATATATACATGTGTATATATGTATGTATATATGTATATATGTGTATGTATATATATACATGTGTGTGTATATATATATATATTATATATACTTCTTTTTAACATATGTATTATATGTATGGTTTCTATACTGCTTTTGTCTTAACATTATATTATATTCATTTACTCCTATCATGAGATAATTTTAGAAAACATGATTTTAATGGCTGTTATGATATATGCACATATCACAATTAATTTTATCATCGCTTTCCTTATAAATTTAGGTTTCTAAGGGTGCCTGAGTGGCCCAGTTGGTTAAGTGTCCAACTCCTGATTTGGGCTCAGGTGATGATCTCATGGTTTGTGGGTTTGAGCCCCACTTTGGGCTCTGCGCTGACAACATGGAGCCTGCTTGAGATTGTCTGCCCCTCCCCTGTGCGGGCTCTCTCTCTCTCAAAATAAATAAATAAGCTTAAAAAAAATAATGTTATGTTTCTAGTTTTTCAGTAGATTATAGCTAAAACTTGGTATCTTCTTATAAATCTTTATGTGAATCTCTGATGTGTTCTGCAGCATAATAGCTTCCTAAAGTAAGTACAAATAATGTATAAATATCAAGAAGGGTGATGACTACTTTAAAGGTTTGTAGTAGATGTTGCCAAATTCTTGTAGAAAGTTTATATCACTATCAGTGATTTAATCACTATCAGTGATCAGTGGTTCTAAACAAATGTAAATTATGCTGAATTCTTAATACTACTTTTATTTTATTTTTGCTAATTTTATGAGTAAAAATGACATATACTTTTAAATTTCAATTCTTTGGTCACTAGGGTGAGTTTTTTTTGCCCATTTGAGTTTTTCTTTTAGTTATCTGAATAAAAGTGAGGCTTTCATACCTTTTTTTTGGCCCTTTCAATTTTTTGTGTGCGATGCCTATTAATATTCTTTCTTAGTGTTTTTATTGCCCTATTCAATTTTTTTTCTTACTGAAATTTATGTAGTAAGGACGTTAAAACTTTACCATGCATATGGCAAGTTTCTCCCCATTTTGTTTTTTCTAGTCTGCAGAGGGAAGAAAAGAACAGAGAGAAACAGATGTGAGAGATGGTGTGGTCCTGAGAGAAAAAAGAATGCCTGTAATGTAGCTGCTCTTCTTATCCACATTATACAGTTGAGGAAAAGGAGGCTTAGAGAACCTGGGGATTGGTAAATCTCAGCTGCAGCCAGTAAGTTTTAGGAGAGGGACTCCAGCGTGGTAGGTAGAATGCTAAAGTTTGGACTTTTGATCAGTATGCTCTACTGAGTCCTTCATTCTCTTTGCTGCTGTAGGAGCTGTCGAGATGATTCATTTTTTTTGGCAGATTACAGATGTTTCATACCCACAATAATAATGCAAGCTGGAATTGTGGAGGAGTGGGTCAGCCATGATTAATCTTAATTTTTTAAAAATGTTTTTATTTTATTTTTGAGAGAGAGAGAGAGAGACAGAGACAGAGCACGAGCAGGGAAGGGGCAGAGAGAGAGGGAGACACAGAATCTGAAGCAGGCTCCAGGCTCTGAGCTGTCAGCACAGAACCCGACGGAGGCTTGAACCCACGAACTGTGAGATCATCTCTTGACCTGAAGTCGGACGCTTAACTGAGCCACCCAGGCGCCCCTGGATTAATCTTTGTATGACATTGTATTGTATTACTTCACTGGTTATAATTAGCAAGTATTTATTACTTTTTCTGTTGGAAAAAGGTCAAATAGAGAAAGTGTAATGGGTATAGCAGATGCCTCCATGCATGTCTATGTCCTCATTTACTTGAAAAAATATATATTCTGCTGTTGCTGTGTGGTATGTTTTATAAATGTCAGTTAGATCCTGTTAGTCTATGGTGCTGTTAAGTTCTTCCCTGTCCTTGCTGATTGTCTGTGTAGTAGTTCTATCAGTTTTTGAGAGAAGAAGAGTTTTGAAGTTTCCCACTAAAATTGCGGATTGCTTTATATCTCCCTTTAGTTCTGCCACTTCTTGTTTCACTTATTTTGCAGCTCTTTTTTTTTGGTGCATACACATTTAGGATTATTGTATCTCTTTGGTGGACTGTCATCATGTACTGTCCCTCTTTGTCCCTGGTAACTTTCTTTGCTCTGAAGCCTATTTTATCTGATAGTAATACAGGCACTCTTACTTTCTTTGCTTAATGCTTGGCATATCTTTTCCCATCATTTTGTGTTTCAAGTTTATTTATTTACTTTGAGAGAGAGGGAGGGGGGTGGAGGGGCAGAGAGAGGGTGAGACAGAATCCCAAGCAGGCTCCACACTATCAGCCAGAGCAGAAATCAGGACTCAAATTCACAAACTATGAGATCATGACCTGAGCTAAAACCAAGAGTAGGACACTTAACTGACTGATCCACCCAGGCATCCCTCTATCATTTTGTGTTTAATCAGTTTTAAATGAAGTGAGCTTTTAGATAGCTCAGAGTTGGGCCATTTTCATTTTTATGCATTCTGCCAGTCTTTGTTTTTTAATTCTGTATTTAGACTATTTATGTTTAATGCAATTTTGATATGTTAGTGCTTTAGCCTGCCCCTTGATTATTTTTCTGTTTTTTTCCTCTGTTTACTTTTTCCTGCATTTTAGTGAGTTACTTGAATATATTTTATATTTTTTAATTTTGGTTTCATTTTTATTCAGATATAGTGTTTTTGAGTGCATCTCTTTGTGCAGATTTTTTAGTGATTGAAGTTATGCTTACTTAAATTATCACAATCTACTGTTGTCAACATTTTTGTAGTTCAAATGAAGTATAGAAGCCTTAACTCCATTTAGGTCTCTTTATCTTCTCTTTTTATAATGAATATAATATAATATAATATAAATATAATACAATATAATACAATATGCTACAATTGTCCTAAAAAATAAGAAAAATACTCTAAAAGGTGGAGAGAAAAGGGCAGACTGTTTAGGGACCTTAGAGCCCAAAGAATGACATAGTGGTGTATTTCCTGAGATTCCTTTTTGCCTCCCATATATCCCAGATTGGGTGCTGAAGAAGCCTGCATCTGGGAAAGACAATTGGGCACAAATGAAAAGCCTGTTCTCTCTAGCTAAATAACTAGGAAAAAGGCAATTTAGCAAGACAGAAAACTTTTTGATAATAACCACCTTACTCCAACCAAATATGGAAAAACAGATTCCCTGCCACCCCAGTCAGCAAAGACTGAATGGGGAGATTAGATTTCCACTCTCTTTTGGTGATAATAAGGCTTTGTATGATTTCTGTTCTTCTAAATTTGTTGAAGTTATTTTAAGGCTTAGATTATGATCTAAGTGGGGCACCTGGGTGGCTCAGTCAGTTAAGCATCTCACTCTTTATTTTGGCTCAGGTTATGATCTCATGATTTGTGGGGTCAAGCCCTGTGTTGGGCTCTATTGACAGCATGGAGCCTGCTTGGGATTCTCTCTCACCCTCTCTCTCTGTCCCTCCCCTGCTTGCGTGCTCTCTCTCTCTCAAAAATAAATAAATAAACATTAAAAAAAAAGAATATGATGTTCTATGTACAGTTGAAAAGAAACTATATTTTGCTGATGTTGTGTGGTGTTTCTATATATTGGTTAGATTTAGTTGATTGATAATGTTGTTCACTTCTTCTGTAATTCTTAATGATTTTGGTGTTGTTCTATCCATTACTGAGGGGAATATTGAAGTTTTCAACTGTAACTGTGGTTTTGTTAATTTCCTCTTTCAGTCCCATCAGTTTTTTGCTAATATATTTAAAACTCTGTTGTTTGGTGCATACATAAGTTACTATTTATTCTTGGAGGATTGACCATCTATATAATGTCCTATTTCATCCCCAGTCTTATTTTTGTTGAGGTTTACTTTGTCTGATATTAACGTAATTACTCCAGCTTTCATTTATATAATGTTTGCACAGTTTGTCTTTCTCCACAGATAAAGTAGATTTCTGAAAGACAGCATATATTTGGGTCTTGCTCTTTTGCCCCATCTGAAAATTGTTGTGTTGTAACTGTTTTTCTTGAATCATCCACATTTAATGTGATTATTTATATGGTTGGATTCAGATCTATTGTGTTTTTAGCTATTTTCCATTTCTTCTATCTGTTCTTTGCTCTCCCACCTTTTCTGCCTAGAAAATTTTTGTGATTCTATTTTATCTCCTCTGTTGACTTATTACTTATACTTCTTTGGAAATTTGTTTTATTAAACCTAGGTCTTATAATGTACGTATTTAACTAATAGTATCTTCAAATGATACTATACTGCTTCATGTGTGGAGTAAGGACCTTCCAACTGTATATTTTCAATTCCTCCTTCTCATCCTTTGTGTCATATGTTTTACTTTATCATACGCTATAAACAGAATGCAGTGTTACTATTTTTTAGATTGAATAAAAGAAATGGTTAGTTTTACCTTCATTTATTCCATTCTTTTTAAAAATTTTAAAGCTTATATATATATATATGTATATATGACCCAATATATAATATATATAATATATAATATATAATAATATATATAATAATATATTTGAGAGAGAGAGAGAGAGAGTACAAACGGAGGAGAGCCAGAGAGAGAGAGAGAGAGAGAGAGAGAGAGAGAGAGAATCCCAAGCAGGGAGCCCTATGTGGAGCTCGAACTCACAAACTGTGAGATCACGACCTGAGCTGAAACCAAGAGTCGGACGCTTAACCGACTGAGGCACCTAGGTGCCCTGTCATTTATTCCATTCTTAAAAATTCTTGGGTTTTTTTTTTTTTTTTGTACATTTAGTTTTAAGCCCAATGTATTATTTATGTCTGAGGTACTTCAACATTTTTTGTAGACTAGATATGCTGGCAATAAATTTCCTCAGTTTTTGTGTGAAAAGTATTTATTTTTCCTTCCCTATTAAATGGTATTTTTGTTGGATGTAGAATTCTAGGTTGACAGTTTCTCTTTCATCACTTTAATGGTATTGTCTTTTAGTTTGGATGTTTCTGATGGTAAATTTGCTGTATTTTTGTTTTTCTCCCTTTGTATATAATGTTTCTTTTATATCTGCTGTCTTCAGGAATTTCATTGTCATCGTTCTTAGCAGTTTGAATATAATATATATATATATTTGTATTTATCATGCTTGCTGTACTCTGGACTTCTTAGATCTGTTGTGTCATGACTATCATTAATTTGGGAAACTCTTAGCCATTATTATCATTTTTTCTTAGCCTTTATTTTTTTAACTATATTTTCCTGGCCCTTTCTCTCTCTCTTCTTTTGGAATATTGTTCCACAGCTCTTGGATGTTCTAAATTTTTTTCATATTTAAAAAATTATTTAAATTAAAAAATGGTTTTTCATCATTTTTTTCTTGCTAGGTTTCAGTTTGGGTAATGGCTGTTGACATTTCCTCAAGTCTACTTATTCTTTCCTCAGCTGTATTGAGGGTACTGATGAACAGTTGAAATCAGTCTTTATCTTTATTACTGTTTTATTTATTTGTAGCATCTCTCTGATGAAATTATCCCTCTGAACTTGGATGTCTACCCCTTTTTTTTTTTTTTTAGTGATTCTTTTTCTTTTTTTAAAAGTTTATTTTTGAGAGAAAGAGAGTGGGAGAAGGGGATGTGGAGAGAGAGAGAGGGAGAGAAGAGAGAATCTCAAGCAGGCTTCTCACTGTCAGCACAAAGCCTGATGTGGGGCCTGAACCCACAAACCATGATATCATAACCTGAACTGAAAGCCAGAGTCAGATGCTTAAACAACTGAGCCACTCAGGTGCTCCATCTACCACCTTTTCAATTAGACCTTTTAACATATTGATCAGAGTTATTTTAAATTTTCTGTCAGATAGTTTCAATATCTGGGGAAGAGACTAGAATTTGCATAGGGTTTTAAATGGTGCTCAGAGTTGCTTGTCACTATGTAAGTTTATAGAGAATCATCACAGACCAGCAAGCTCACCTGGCCAGCTTGCTGAGAGTAAAATTGAAATAAGAAAGTAGAAGAAGCACTTTGGCACTCTGTTGGAATATGATTCTTACAAGAATATTTATTTATTTATTTATTTATTTAAAAAATTTTTTTTTTTAACGTTTATTTTTATTTTTTTTGAGACAGAGAGAGACAGAGCATGAACGGGGGAGGGTCAGAGAGAGAGGGAGACCCAGAATCTGAAACAGGTTCAAGGCTCTGAGCGGTCAGCACAGAGCCCAATGCGGGGCTCGAACCCACAGACCGCGAGATCATGACCTGAGCCGAAGTCGGATGCTTAACCGACTGAGCCACCCAGGCGCCCCCTTACAAGAATATTTAAATGTGGCAAACTTAATTCCACAACTCTATATTCATAATCTCTTTACCACAAGAGCTTTATCCCTTCTCTAGCTCCTACATTAATGTTCCGAGCATTAACTTAATTATAATTTTTAAGGAGTATATTATAGATTCCTTTTGACCCAGTTTGTTAAAATGTTTCTTTAAAAAGATGTTTCTTTTTCCGTATCATCATCTTCCCTCACTAATTTCTTTTTTGTTAATTTTTTAAACATTAAAAATTTTTTAAAATGTTTATTTATTTTTGAGGAGAGACAGCGACAGCATGTGAGTGGGGAGGGGCATATAGAGAGAAGAACAGAGGGTCCAAAGCAGGCTCTGCACTGACATAGAGAGCCTGATGTGGGGCTCAAACTCAGAAACTGAGATTATGACTTGAGCTGAAGTCAGACACTTAACCGACTGAGCCACCCAGGTGTCCCTTTTTTTTTTTAATTTTTAAAAAATGTTTATTTATTTTGAGGGGGGAGGGGCAGAGAGAGAGGGAGAGAGAGAATCCCAAGGAGGCTCCATGCTGTCAGTGAGGAGCCCCATGCTGGGCTTAATACCAGGAACTGTGAGATCAAAGCCAAAATTAGGAGTAGGAAGCTTAACCGACTGAGCCACCCAGGTGCCCCTTTCTTCACTAGTTTCTACAGGCAGTATTTCTTTAGAAGATGCTCCTAAGGCTTTAGTACCTGCCCAGACAGCTAGCATCAAGATTTTTTTCAAAGCACAGTCATGGTTTTAATTTCTAAAACAGGTACAAAAACTATGTGGGTAGCTCTGAGAAATAGTCCCCCATATGCACACACGTGTGCACACACACACACACACACACACAACACAAATAATGTCATAGTTCTTTTAAAAGAGGCTTGGAATATTTTACTCATCCTGATATTGGGGAGTATGTTCTTGCTGGAGACTATTCTTTTTTGATATGTGAATAATATAAGCTTTAATTCACAAGCTATTCACCCATCCACCTATCTTATCTATCCACTCATCCAGTTCACTTATTCAGCAAACATCGGAATGCCGATCTGTGAAATACTTCATTGATAACACAAAGATGCTTCTTACAGGGAGTTTGTCATTTACTGGAGGAGATAAGATGTAATAATAGGTAATAATAATATACAATAAAGTGTGACATTCTTACTGCTCGCTAGAAGCAGAGGCTGCGTGGAACACCTGTTCGCCCTTTCAATTGCTGGCTAATTTCCTGCATGCATCCTCTACTGTGCTCAGTTGCACAACTCATACTAGCTCAGAATGAGCCTGCTGGTGTTCTTTTCATGTTCTCTTGGGTTAAAAATCTCTCCCTGATGTACATGCACAATCCCAATAATATTTATGAGAGTTACTAGTGCCAGCAGGAGGCTCTGCCCCTGAAGCTGTTGGAAGGCATTTGAACAGCTTTTCAGTGAAGATTAATGATTACAGAAAAGAAAAAAAATCTTGGTCTGTCAGCTGGAAGTTAACTCGGAGGGATATAACAGAAGAAAGCCAGTGAGGATACTTCACAAGCGAGGTGTGTTTGAGGAATTTATGTTGGAACTGAAGCTTTGATGAATTACATGTATAATGCTACTCACAGGAAGATGTCAAAGTTTGTGGATAACAACAGAAAAAATAATGAGGGTTACTATTTGAGAATGCCAAAGCACACCGACAATCTGTTTGTCCAAGAGAATAGTAAGCAAATACATCTCTTTGGGTTAAGTTCATTTGGCAAGACAGACTTAGAAAGAAAGCTGTCCCAAGTGGAACTGTTTTGCTGTGAAGGAGACTCAGATTATACTTCCAATTAGGGACTCAGGCTTTCAGACTTCCACGGAGCATAAGATCCTGCAGTGAAATGGAGTTTTGCTCTCTCTGACTTTCTGGTCTTACCCTGTTTCTCTGGGTTGAGAATCTATGGGGAAAAACAAAGCGAAGAAGGACATAAGTAAAGCCTGGGTCCAGGAATTTTAGTTAGTCCCCAAATACATATTGTGTTTTGGCCATTCCTTAAAACACTCTTCAGACAAATTTGACTATTTGATTTCCTCTGGAATCTTGCCTCTTCTCATTGTGACTGAGAAGCTTATGGCTTCTTAGACGTAAGGTTCCTACGAGGGCTTCTGTAAACTTCGGTTCCAGAGTTTGGTGCTATCTGCAAGAGTCTCTCATTCCCTCCCTCATTTTAGTGCTCTAGATTTTCTGCTGTGTTCCACATTTTAGAAAGCTTCAGGAAAAAAAAGAAAAGAAAGCTGTAGGTAACAATCAGGCAGAGTGACATCATCTTTACGATTAAAACAGAATTCCCTATCACTTGCCTAATTATCAGGATAGGCACTGTGGGAATGCCATCGCCGAGTCAGACTCTGTAGCCAGAGGCCCTTATCCTTACACAACAAGCTGTCTTACTTACTCTACTGTCCTGAAGAGAAGACAGAGTCAACATTGGTCCGAGTGGATGGTTACCCTGCCCGTCAGAGATGGTCATGTGCCTGTGGTTTTTGACACACCTTTTTCTTCTTCCTCCCCTTCTCTACTTCTTCAGAGCAAAAAATTCTTCCTGAGTAATACATTTGAAAATGACCTATTTCTACAGGCTATAAATGTATGTGTTCTCACTTGCATTTCATGAACCTTATTGAGGTTAATGCACTTAAGAAGAGGAATCAGAAACATTAGAACTTGGAATATCATGTACTATTAGAAACTAAGTGGACATGAGGAGAGAATTGTAGTTTTCAAGGTTTGGATTTGGGCAAAGCAAGGTCTGAATGATCAAAATTCCTCAGATATTTCAATAAGAGATCACTATGAAATATAAGAAAACTAGAAATTGTTTTGTAAGCATAATAGTTAAGTAATTATTACAATAAAAACGATTGTATTGTGTCACTACTACTCTGTTGTGCTATATGCTATAATTTTTTTACAGACCATATTTAATTTTCACAACTCTGGAGATTAAGTATTATTTTGGTAATACACATTTTATAGGCTTAAAAAAGTTGAGGCGATTTGCCACAGGTACAGAACACTGAATCTTAAAGCAAAGACACATCATCTGAGAGTCTTATCCTTGAACGTCTAGATTTTTGCTGTTTGTTACTTGAACAATAGCCCAGAGCAGGATTATTCAAACACAAGCACTTCTAAATATTGGGAGGAATTATAGAGAGTTCCAGGAATGCATCACTCTAGGTTTAATGTGTTTTTGTTTTTATTTTTGCTGCTTTCTAGGTCACTTATGCTGTCAGGTTCACATATATATACAACTGAGGGACTATTAAAAGAACAGTGAAAATCCTGACAGTGAAATTGATGGTAAATTATAGGTCAGAGGGTTGTAATGGGATAAATTAACCGCAAAATGAGAGAACAAGGAAGCTTAATTTTGTATTTTGGCAGTGTTTTAAGTTCATTTTTATTCCATTTAGTTTTGCTCTGTGTTTTCTTTGAACGTTTTTGGCCACATTTACTGCTCTATACTTGAGAGCCTTGCTGATTTGAGCCTCATGCCCTTCCTCAACTTACACAAAGTTTTGTAGTTAAATTCCTAAGGTGTATTGAAATTTTAGATATTAGTATGCCTGCATTATTTCCAAATTAAATACATTTTTCCTGATTTTAGAAGGATTACAAAAATGGCGGTGACTTTCATCAAAAAATATTCATCATGTCCTTTTCACTCTTTTTTTTTAAATAGGTGTTTTCTCTTTTTCTTTTTTTCCCTTTTTAAAAAATGTTTATTTATTTTTGAGAGACACAGCATGGGCGGGGGAGAGGCAGAAAGACGGAGACAGGGGATCCAAAGCAGGCTCTGTGGTGACAGCAGTGAGCGCAATGTGGGGCCGGATCCCACAAATTGCAAGATCAAGAGTCAGATGCTTAACCAACTGAGCCACCCAGGTGCCCCTCTTTTCCTCTTTTTAACGGATGCCTTTTAGGGGCGCCTGGATGGCTTGGTTGAGCATCCAACTCTTGATTTTGTCTCAGGTCGTGATCCCAAGGTCATGGAATCCAGCCCTGCATTGGGCTCTGCACTGAGCGTGCAGCCTGCTTAAGATACTCTCTCTCTCCCTTTGCCTTTCTCCCCCACTCATGCTTGCTCTCTCTCTCTGTCTAAAAAAAAAAAAAAAAAAAAAAAAAAAAAAGGCTGCCTTTGAAAAGCAGAAAGTGACCCACTGGGCCATATTTAAATTTGCTATCCATACACTTGTCACAGGTTTTTGCGTCCAGCCCAGGATTCTTAAGATTCTTTTTTCTTGGCTGCACAAGGTATTGATTAAAGTTCTGTTTGGCATCCACTCAGTGGTTGGCCAACTTTTGGAAACTGTATGCCTGGTCTTCCTCAGTATGATGACATTTAAAAAATTTTTTGGGGGGGGCGCCTGGGTGACTCAATTAAACGTCTGACTTTGGTTCTGGGCATGATCTCGTGGGCCGTGAGTTTGAGCCCCATGTTGGGCTGTGTGCTGACAGCTCAGGGCCTGGAGCCTGCTTCTGATTCTGTGTTTCTCTCTCTCTCTGCCCCTCCCCCACTCAAGCTCTGTCTCTCTCTTTCTCTCTCAAAAATGAATGTATTAAAAAAAATTAAAAACTTTTTTTTAAAGTTTATTTTTGAGAGAAAGACAGAGTGAGTCAGTGGGGGAGGGGCAGAGAGAGAGGGAGAGAGAGAGAATCTCAAGCAGGCTCTGCATTGTCAACACAGAACCCAATGTGGAGCCTGAACTCACAAACTGTGATATCATGACCTGAGCCAAAACCAAGAGTCTGATGATCAACCGACTGAGCTACCCAGGTGCCCCCTCAGCAGGGTGACATTTAAAATAATAGGTACCAGCAATACATATTAATATCTAGAAGATATTTTCAAGGGAGAAGTTCTTCTCAGCTGAGCTATGTAACTGCATGCTATAACACAGGTTGTTTTTTTTTTTTCCTCTCAGGCAGTTCCCTCACCTTTGCTTAGCCAAAACTCATTTTGCATTCTTATTTTAACATAATATGTTATATTTATTCACTTGTTTATCAATTCTTTCACTCATTTGTGATTTTGTTTCTTCTATTAGACTACATTTCTTGAAGCCATAGCCAGGGTCTGGCCCATTGCAGGTATACAGTAAATATCAACTGAGTGATAGAAATATTTCCCCCAGCTTTATTGAGAAATATTTGACAAATTTAATTGCATATTTAAAGTATATAACATGATGATTTGATATACATATACACTGTGGAATAATTACAATATCAAACTGATTGATACATGATCACGTCACATAGTTAACGCTTCATACTTTTTCTTTTTGTGATAACAACAATTAAGATCTCTCAGGAACTTTCTTTCTTTCTTTCTTTCTTTCTTTCTTTCTTTCTTTCTTTCTTT
>NC_064807.1:53358899-53366167 GCF_023721935.1 Panthera uncia | reverse complement strand
TTTCTTTCTTTCTTTCTTTCTTTCTTTCTTTCTTTCTTTCTTTCTTTTTTTAATATGAAGTTTATTGTGAAATTGGTTTCCATACAACACCCAGTGCTCATCCTAACAGGTGCCCTCCTCAATGCCATCACCCACTTTCCCCTCCCTCCCATCCCCGACCAACCCTCAGTTTATTCTCAGTATTTAAGAGTCTCTTATGGTTTGCCTCCCTCCCTCTCTAACTTTTTTTCCCCCTTCCTGTCCCCCATGGTCTTCTGTTAAATTTCTCAGGATCCACATAAGAGTGAAAACATATGGTATCTGTCTTTCTCTGTATGACTTATTTCACTAAGCATAACACTCTCCAGTTCCACCCATGTTGCTACAAAAGGCCATATTTCATTCTTTCTCATTGCCAAGTAGTATTCCATTGTATATATAAACCACAACTTCTTTATCCATTCGTCAGTTGATGGACATTTAGGCTCTTTTCACAATTTGGCTACTGTTGAAAGTGCTACTATAAACATTGGGGTACAAGTGCCCCTATGCATCAGCACTCCAGTATCCCTTGGGTAAATTCCTAGCAGTGCTATTGCTGGGTCATAGGGTAGATCTATTTTTAATTTTTTGAGGAACCTCCACACTGTTTTCCAGAGTGGCTGCATACTCTCAGGAACTTTCAAGTAAACAATACCGTGCTCTTGAATATAGTCACCAAAGTTTGTACCTTTAACTTAGATCTCTTCATATCATCCTCCTGTCAGTTTCTGACAACCATCATTCTATTCTGTTTCTATGAAATTGGCTTTTTTTTTTTTTAAGATTCTACATATAAATGATACCGTAGAGTATTTGTCTTTCTCTGGCTTATGTCACTTAGCATAATGCCCTCCACATTTATCCATGTTGTTGCAAAAGGCACGATTTCCTTTTTTTACATGGCTGAATAATGTTTCATTATACTCATTTTCTTTATTCATGCATCCCTTGGAAGGCATTTAGGTTGTTTCCATATCTTGGCTAATGTGAATAATGTTGCAATGAATGTGTATGTATAGATATCTCTTTGAGAATCTGACTTTGTTGGTAGAAACATTTTTAAAAATCCATTGTTGGCAAGAATGTGAGAGAACAAATGTCTTTGTGCTCTTCTGGTTAGAGTTTATATCGGCATGAACTTTGTGGAAGGAAACTGACAGTGTGTGACAAAGTCTTTAATAGGTTCCTTGAAAATTTTAGGGATCAAAGATTTATGTAAAAGATATTCATCACATTGTTTATAATAGTCAAAAATTAAAAGCAACCAAAACATCTGATAATATGCTAATATGGAATCATTAAAAGTGATATTTTTGAAGGTATTTAATATGTTAATGATGTTGTTAAAGTTCAGAATAAGTATATAACTGGATAATTTTGAACTTGTGGAAAAAATTATATATACACACAATGTCATTTGAAGAAAGCTGGGAAGAAATACAGCAAAGTATTTAAAGAGGTTATCTCTGGATGGTAATAGCATGTGTGATTTTGATGGTCTTTTAAAAATATGCTCACTATTCCCTCCAAAATTGTTTGCAATGAGCATGTAATATTTTGTGATTAGTTAAATGTGTTATATTTAAAAACAGCTTTGTAAGAAGAGTGATTTAATATTACTTTGTAGGAAATCTTTCTTTCAGGTGGATTGAACTTTGAATCATGATATGTGCAACTTAGAAAGCAAAGATAGGATTTTAGTGTTGCTTTGGACTATTTACTGGTCTCTCAATAGTAGAACATCCAACTAAACACATGTGTCTCTAAAACCATACTCAAGTCCACACATCTTCCTTGTTGTCTCTTTCAGCAGTGTAAAATAATTATATTTATGGTTTCAAACAACGTTTCATTAAAATATCAGCTAGCCCTATGTTCTTGAAGAAATCAAAATCTTCAAAGTGAAGAGAGGTTGGCCTAACCAATTTACACATCATACAGACATTGATCCCAGGGGGTTGAACATTTATCTACACCAGGTCTGGTAGCTTTCATGAAGAGCAGGTTTGTTTCCAGCAATACGTGATTCATTTAAGGACGTGTGGTATTTTTACACATGCCCTTATGATCTGTATGAATGACATTTTCTAAGGCTGTCAATACAGAACCAGTGTATCACCATATGCAGCAGTCCTGAATGCTCAAGAGTTTGATTGTCAAAACTGCAATTGCCATGGCGCCTGGGTGGCTCGGTCAGTTAAGCGTCCGACTTCGGCTCCGGTCATGATCTTATGGTTCGTGGGTTCGAGCCCCACATTGGGCCCTGGCCCCGGGTCAGGCTCTGGTCCCATGTTGGGTTCTGTGCTGACAGCTCAGAGCCTGGAGCCTACTTCGGATTCTGTGTCTGTCTCTGTCCCTCCCCTGCTTGTGCTCTCTCTCTCTCAAAAATAAACAAACATTTAAAAAAATAACAACAACTGAAATTGCTGAGAAAATTAAGCTCTTGAGCATAGGTTTTAAAAAAAGAAAAATGCAGAACTGAAAATGGCTACAAATAAATCAGAAACATCTTTATATTCTCAGTTAAAGAAGGCATCACTAAAAAAAAAAGGCATCACTTAAGTTTTGGTTATGATACTGAAGGATAGAATGATGTATAATTGCATGGATAAATATGTTCACTTAAAGGTTAGCAATTTTTTCATTCACATTAAATTCATTACATTATCTACATTAAAATATAATCGACTGCATTTTAGGAAGAAGAATGTGGTAAAGCCTGGCATTGAATCATAAGAATCACATTTTCTTCATTTTGTAACTGAGCAAACTGAGCCTCAGAAGCGGTGATTAACTTGGAGGTCACACAGCTCTTAAGTGATAGAGCCCAGATTCAAATTCACGTGGTCTGTGAGCTGCAGGTCTTACCCTACACACCACTCTCTCCCTTTGAAGGAACTTGACTCTTTCAAGGCATAGAATTGCCCAGAGGCCTGCTTCTCCAAGGGTAAGCTCAAGTCTAAGGTCACACAGCTTGGAAAAAATGGCAAGTCCCGGGATGGGAAAAGCAATGATAACCTTGATTCTACCACTCATGGCCAAGAGAAATTTTCTAGGGAAAAGTTAGGTCAGATTTTCCGGTTTGGTCGAGGCACTAGAGACCACTGTGATAGAGGCAAAGGGTATCTCCGTTCATTTCTGTGTCTGTAGCCTGGCCTCCCAGCTAGGGCCTTTCCACCGGTGAGGACTGAATTGGCCAAATCATTAAGGCTTCCGTCAGGAAGGACATTATCCAGTGTTTTTGAATTAGCCGCATATTTCTTGGGTCAGTGGTTTTGAAATCACTGGACTCGGATTTAGTGTCCTGTAGACACAGGTTTCCTAGCAACACTTGAAAACACATTAAGACTTTGCCACTTCCCTATTAGCATGTTCCCTGGCAAACGTGACAGAATTCTGTGGCCTGCGAAGGGTAACTGTGTACATGGTATTTCTCCTAATCATCCTCCCCCTGCTCACTTCCTGCTATTTTACTGCCAACCTTACTTGCCAGGGATTATCTGCTGGCTTTCTGCTCTTCTGCCTTCCACTGCCAGGTGCTATGTATACACATGGGCCTGCTCTTGCTGCGGTGGGAGGCCAAGGTGCTCCTCTGCCAGGGCCACACAAAGAGGTCCACGGATATGCGGATTAAGAAGGTTGCCAGCCAGGGATCCTCTGTGCAGCAGGGCTGAGCCCCGTGGCCAGAGCTGGGGCCTCTGCTGATCTCACTTCACAGTTAAAACTTCAGTGAAAAGAGTTGTTGATATTGCTTTCTCTACCTTTTCCCATTTAGATTAATTTTTGGAACATGAAACATGCTAGTTGAAAATCACCACTTTGGGGGACACCAGAGTGTTTTCTCTTAATTTGTGAAACCCGTGTTTCTAGAAATAAGGCATGGTTTGTGGTCAATAATGCTTAGAAACAATGAGTGAATCAGAACCTGTGTTGTTTCTTCTTTGTTAAAAAGCTTACCCTTGCAGTGACCAGTGTGGTTGTGACCACAATGGTGCAAGGAAAATTAACTCCTATTTTACCTTGAAGGAGCTCCAACTTATAGATTCTACCCTATTATGTGTTTCTCATTGCTAAGAGCGATAAAAAATTAATGGCTTATTTGTGGATTATTGCTTAGTTGATGGGAAGCTATCTTGGAGGCATTTTTAAAAATAATATGTTCAGGGGAAAAATTTGGCTGTTGTGTACT
Source organism: Panthera uncia (assembly GCF_023721935.1). NCBI lineage: Eukaryota > Metazoa > Chordata > Mammalia > Carnivora > Felidae > Panthera > Panthera uncia. The sequence continues at coordinate 53,361,957 of NC_064807.1, read as the reverse complement.
ATCTACTAATAAGAAAAGGATGATAGATTAAACAAGAGTTACTTTCCCAGGGTAATCATTAAATATTTATGTAGGGCACAGCAAATAAACATAATAGGAATGAGTTTTGGCAAGTTAACAGCACCATTTATCTTTAAAGTACTTTACAAAAACAAGCTAATTAATCCTCCCACCCTGTATATGATAAAGTGAAAATACTGTAATCCTCTCTTTTGCTTTTTCTTCATCAACCTAGTTTTATTTAAAAAACTTTTATTTTGAATGTGTTTTTGGTCCTACTTGATTGTCTTCCTCTGTGATAGATTCACTGCTGCCCCCTGGGAGGCCCATTTGATGAAAGACATTCCCAGAGAAAAGATGAAGTCAAATTGAACTGGCCATTCACAGCTTGAGAGCTCATTTACAACTTTCTGAAGTTGTAAATGAATCAGAGCGTACCAGAGGACCACAGCTCCAGACAAGTCAGACATTCCTACCATACATTTCTGATTGGGCAGGAAGTTAAATGTTAGGTTACGTAAAAGTGATCTGCCATGATTTCACTAAACCATTTAGTATCTTCCTCCTGACAGCCTGCCTTATATTAACATAACCTGACTTTGTGGACAGTTTGTCAACTTACCAACACTATCAACTTTTCTTTTCTCCCAGTTTTATTGAGATATAACTGACATAAACATTGTATTAGTTTAGGATGCACAACATAATGATTTGATATTTGTATATATTGCAAAATGATCACCACAATAAGTTTACTTCACAAACATCACCTCACATAATTACATTTTTTTTGTTGTAATGAGAACTTTTAAGATTTACTCTTTTAGCTACTTTGAAATATACAATTCAGTGTTATTAACTATAGTCACCATGCTCTACGTTACATCCCCGGAACTTACTTGTCTTATAACTGGGGGGTTTGTACCTTTTGACCACCCTCATCTGTCCCCCCAAAATCCCTTGGCAACCATGGCAACTATCAATCTCTTCTCAGTTTCTATGATTTGGTTTTCAAAGATTATATATAAGTAAGAGCATATAATATTTGTCTTTATCTGTCTGACTTATCTCACTTAGCATAATGACCTCAAGGCTTACCCATGTTGTTGAAAATGGCAAGATTTCCTTTTTATGAGTGTATAATAGTCCAGTGTGTGTGTGTGTGTGTGTGTATTACATTTTATTAACCCATTAATCTATCAGTAGACACCTCTCATGTCTTGGCTACTATAAATAACACTGCACTGGATAGGGGAGTGCAGATATCTCTTGAGATAGTGATTTCATTTTCTTTGGATATATACCCAGAAGTGGAGGTGCTGGATAACATTTTTCCTTTTTTTTTCATTTCTTAGTAACTTTAAATGTTGATATAATTTTAAATATAACTCAGAAAAGTTGGAAAACTGGTATAAAGAATTCCCCTGACTCTTTATTCCAATTCTGCCACTTGTTTACATTTTGCCCTATTTGCTCTATCATAGTCTCTTTCTTTTATTTTTTCTGAATCTCAAAAATAAAGTATAACCTGATTTTCTCAGAATAATTCTGAATATGTAAATGCTTAATATTTAAAAGATTGACATGTCTTTAGAAGAATGTTGTCTATTTGAAAGACAAGACTATCTTAAATATTTATTTATTTTTGGGAAAGCGCAAGTGGGGGAGGGGCAGAGAGAAGAGGACAGAGGATCCGAAGCAGGCTCTTTGCTGACAGGCTGACAGCAGCAAGCCTGATGTGGGGCTTGAACTCACAAACCATGAAATCATGACCTGAGCTGAAGCCAGACATTCAACCAATTGAGTCACCCAGGTGCCCCAAGACAAGACTATTTAAATGGTAATAATATTTAGTAGTCAAATAACTCAGGATAAAAAAACAAACATTTTGCATTTGAAGTAAATCTTAACGTTAGGACCAGCTCTGCTGCATAGTAGGTATTCAAGTATTCAGTGAATAAAAGATTATGAATTATTCAAAAGCCTAAGTGTTCCAAAATTGTTTACATTTCCTCGTCTTAACATATTTCCTTTCTGCAACAAAGATATGGATGAGAGTAACCTTTATTCTATAATTTAGAACATGAGTATTTAACCTTTCAAACTTGTTTAATAATGCAAACCACAGACTAATAAGTTATCTTTACATTAGTGAATTAAAATATTGTGTTTTTTATTAGCTTCTGTTTCAGCTTAATAACTGCAAAGCATTCACAGCTGTGCTAAGTCTTAGGTTAATTTCTGTCAGTTTTGACTTGGAATCAGAGAATGCATATATCTTTAAGCAAAAAGAATATGATGACATAAAAAGTCTAAAATCTTCAAATAAATTTAAAGTATCTGAATCAAAGAATTCCCTTATCATTACTTCATCATTTCTGGTAAGGAAAATGTGATAGGCTTACTTGTGCCAATGTCTTTTTTGAGAGGTATCTGTGATCAGTTGGATTATACTTTTTGTGTCAAGGCACCCTCTTGTCATTCTACTTTCCTTCTAAGTAGATACCATTTAATTTTTTATTAACAAGATTTTATTATGACTTGGTTTATATTGTCAAAAGAAATTAAAATATCATTAGATGAATATTCTTTCTAATTTTGTCTCTGAAGTCAGATGCTGGAAAAGGCTGTGTTGTTTGTGGTAGAGGGCACTTGTGATGATTAATTTTATGTATGAAGTTGACTGGGCCACAGGGGGCCTGGACATTTGGCCAAACACTATTCTGAGTGTGTCTATAAGGGTGGTTTTACATGAGATTAACACCTGAAGTGGTAGGCTGAGTGAAACAGATTGCTTTTCCTAATGTAAGCGGGCCTCCTCCAGTCAATTGAAGACTTAAATAGAACAAAAAGGCTGAGTAAGAGGGAACTTCACCTGCCTGACTGTTGAGCTGGGACATGTGTCTTCTTCTGCCCTCAGACTACAGCCATACCATTGGCTTTCCTGGGTCTTCAGCTTACTCACTGCACATCTTGGAACTTGTCAATCTCTATAATTGTATGAACAAATTCTCCTTCCCTTCTCTTCTCCCCTCCCCTCCCCTCCCCTCCCCTCCCC
>NC_064807.1:53263498-53358799 GCF_023721935.1 Panthera uncia | reverse complement strand
TTCCCTTCCTTTCCCTTCCTTTCCCTTCCTTTCCCTTCCTTTCCCTTCCTTTCCCTTCCTTTCCCTTCCTTTCCCTTCCTTTCCCTTCCTTTCCCTTCCCTTCCCTTCCCTTCCCTTCCCTTCCCTTCCCTTCCCTTCCCTCCTCTCTTTTTTTCTCTCTCTCCTTCTTTATGTAGAACCAATACCTATTGATTCTGTTTCTCTGTAGAAACCAAACTAACAAAACATCCTTAGGGCATCTGCCCATTTCACAGTCACTCTCTCTTCTTTGGCATCTGTTTTCTAACCTGCATTGATGGGTCTTATACCATTTTGTTCTATTTGACCCCACCTCCCAGTTGAAAAGTCCAGCGGTGGACATATGACTCCCAAGTGTGCCTTTCCCCAATTATTTATCTTGACAGTTTGAAATTAGACCCGAGAAAGAGGGAGAATGCATAGTTTCATATTTGGTCGACATGTAACTGTCATGCCCAGAATTTGTGATCCCCAAAGACCACCAGGGAGCCAAGTCCGATGCAAAAGCAAAGAGCCTTTTTTCGAGCTAGCTCGAGTTCAATCCCCTACCTGCACCGACGCAGCGGTGAGATGCCGGAGAGGGAGCGAGTTTCAAAAGCACAAAGGTTTTATAGGTATCTAGGGGCAGTTGGTGGGGTAATGGTCGTGGCCTTAGCCGATTGGCTGGGGAAGGGTCAGAGTCCCATTGCGCATGTTGCCGGGGGTGGTTTGAACGGCAAGTTACTCAAGGGGAGGAGGTGTGGTCTGAGGTTTGAGCGGAATTTCTTTCTGCAGTTTTCCCGGAAAGGGGGCCATGTCGGGGACATAGTCACTCAAGATGGAGGACACAAAACAAAATGGAGTCGGCTGGCCTAGGTCCACTCTTTCATAACATTAGACTTGGGAGCTGTGAGTGGCTGTTTTTGTCATCTGGGTGAGAAGCAGAAAAAGCTGGTCTGCAAAGAGAGTAGAAAGTATCACAAATAAAAAGCAAAGAAAGGTTCCTGATCCATTTCTCTTTCCTGTTCTCATCACTTCCTCAAGCCTGGATGGATGCTTCCTACCTTTGGTTTATATAATGCTCCTGTATCACACCCCCTACCCTCTACCACGTATTTATTTTTTACTTTTGTTGGCTGAAGTTGGTTTCCGTACTTCTGTTAGTCACACTTGTATTAGTCTGACTGATACACTGGCTTGGCACATTTTTTTACTTTTCTTTGTATTTTAACAAGAGCCAATGAGAAAGTCACAGAAAGTGTAGGATGGGAACCTGTTCCGGTATAGCTCACCAAGAAGTAGCCACAAAACCTTATTCTGTAAAACTTCTCTTTGTGTCAGTTCTAGTTGGAAGCTAACATTTTCATGAAATATCCCCAAGTGCAGCATCAATTCCTGTGTTAAGAAAATAATGCCCAAGCCAGTATGTATCACTTAACCCTTTTTAAAATGTCGATTTGATGCTGTCAAGAGACCACAACTGTACTGTAAAAATTTGTTTCCTCTGTAAATTACTTGGCATTGCGAATTCAAGGTTAAGGTTTTGTTTCTTCTTTGTTAGAGGTTTTCTCAGTAATTGCGAACACGTGTATGAATCCTTTTAAGGTGTTATGAAAACAATGCAAAATTCATGTGGAAGTAACTACAGTATTTACCTTGGAATTAAACAAGACGTGTGCAACACCTGACACATAGTAAGGTCTACATAAATGTTAACTGTTATTTTCAGATTCAGAAGAAAACTGATTAAGACTTTATTATTATTCCTTGCAATCCTATGTGATTCTTCCCTCACACAGTTTAAGCATCATTGTTTTGCTGGGCATCTGTCTGCATGGAAAAGTACTAACGGATGTGGAGAAATAAAGCTCTGGGGTTTCTGGTCAACATCTGAACAAAGGCATCCTTGCTGTAGGGTCTCCAGAGCAGGGCTGTTGAAGACAAGGACGTAAAATAATTCCCTTTAATAGCACCATGAGAATAGGTCTTTGGTGTTCCAGCTCCAACAACAACCTAGAGCAGCAGGATCCTCAAATGTTGCACTTAACCAGTCCTTGTCAGTTCCCTCTTCTGCTAGTTCATTACCCATGGCTGTGAATGAAGCTGCTAAAAACAGGAGGGAAGGGAAGAGGGAGGCAGAATTCTTACTAAGGTACTTCTATTTCTGGCAAATCACTACTTGGTTATGTAGAGCAACACATTTATCTGGAGGCCTTTTTAAAAAAAGTGAACGTTGCCTCATAATGAATACTAAATAAAACCGATAGAATCCAGATTAATTTTTAATGAGCAGCAGTTGTGTACTGCATGTAATAATATTGAAATTAATACATAATTAAAGTAGATTTGTACAGAATAATTCACTTGAGAGTTGAGTAGTGGAGAACAAAATTGAACATCTCCAAAGGCGATCCACAGCTCTGTATCCTGATTTTTTCAGACATGGAGAGAGATCAATGTTTCCTTGAGGGGAAGTCACACTTCCCAGAGGCATTAGAGATCATTGGGAATTTTGACCAGGGCTAAGACCATCCATGTTAGTTCCTAAGAGGTCACACTGGACACTAATTAGGACAAAATCTGCACATGTTACAGCCTTGCCTAGAGCTCTGATACCATTAAAATGACTTCTATATTCTCACTGGCTAATGATTTTCACGTTTCTTAAGTTAGGTTGTTGGGTCAAACTTTGTACTCTGAAAAAGTAAGCAAGCAGTGTTACCAATTGATATAACTTTAAATACAAATTGAATTTATTATGTTGTGGGTATTATAATGGAACAATGGACACTCTCAAAATGACAAGAAAATACACTGGGGATCCACTCCCTTGCTGTGCAGCTCTACTGCAATAGATGGACATGTTGTTGCTTCTAGAGAGGTCGCCTCTGTGTAGTTGTGAATTTCAGCTGAAATGTCCTTCATGAACAGCTACTTGTTTTTTTTTTTTTTAAACTCAGCATCAATCTCCCCCTCCTCTGCCATTATATCCCCAGTTTTCTAGGGGTAGCACCTCTCCCGTGCTCTCAGCCTGTGTACTGAAGATGAGGTTGACTTCATCCTCGGCTCAAAGAGTAGGTTTGTGACTTAGAAGGTCACATCCACTTATCTACTGTGATTGGTTCAGAAATGAGCATGTGATCCAAACTGGCACAAACAGAGCCAATAAAACTCAGTCTAGAGTTTTAGAAAACTGCTGGGAGAGAAGCTTTCTCTTTTTCTAGTGAGCTGAGAAAAGGTAGACCTGGGACTGGGAGCTTTCATAAGGCCAAGCCTTCCAGAGAAGCCAACACAGAGAGAAGCAGAAGTTCGCAAGAGGTAGGCAGCTTTCTACAACATTGTTTAAACACCCAAACCCAGATGTGTCTGCAGTTGATCAACATCGGGAATTTTTAGTTACATGAACTGAGAAAAAAAATTTTTTTTTGAGTTGGATTTTCTGCTATGGCAGCTCCAAGAGTCTTGACTAATATGGGGCTCTCAGAAGTCTGTGTCGTTTCTTTAATATTAGCTTAGTGGAATTCAGGACGCCTCGCCCTGCCAGGTTTGTGTGGTTGCTTCTGGAATTTGGGGGTCATACCATGTAATTTGGTCTTTTGGAATCATCCAAGGCCCCTACCTTCATAAGTAACCCCTATGGCCCAGGAACAGTGGGGAGGAGGAGCAAATAGGAAGATACAAAGCTGGAGAAGTTAATGATCCAGTGTCCCGCTTTTCTATAGCCCCTGGTATGAGAAGATTTCTCCAGGGCAGAGCTTGTCAAACTTTAAGGGGTGTACAAATCACCTGAGGATCTTGTTAAAAAGGCAGAGGATGGAGCATGAGAGCCTGCATTTCTAACAAGTTTCTGGGATGCTCCTGGTCCAAGGACCATACTCAGAGTTGCAAGGTGCTGGTATGGCTTTGGCATGGTCTCTGCGCACTTCATCTGCTTCAATCTAGAGTCCAGACCGAGACCCCAGACTGATGGTGGAATTCTTCCATGAATTCTAAAGGAAAGATTTTTCTTTGATCTTTTATTCCCTTCTTGGCACAGCTGTTTTGCGAGAGAATGTTTTACCTAGGGTCCCTGAGTTATAGCTGTGGATGAAATGCCTAGAAATACCTCCAGTTTCTTGATGACAAATCGTATGTCTGTGTGTATGTGTGTGTGTATATAATTTTTATTTATTTTGAGAGAGAGAGAACATGTGAGCATGAGTGGGAGAGGGACAGAGAGAGAAGGAAAGAGAATCCCAAACAGGCTTGGTGCTTTTAGCACAGAGTCTGATGTAGGACTTGCTTTCACAAACTCAGATCATGACCTGAGCCGAAATCAAGAGTTGGTAGTTTAACCAACTGAGCCACCCAGGCACCCTGGTCATATTTTTATTCTTTTTTTTTTTTTTTTAGAAATTTAATTTTTTTAAATGTTTATTATTTATTTTTGAGAGAGACAGAGTGTGAGCAGGGGAGTGGCAGAGAGAGAGAGGGAGACATAGAGTCCGAAGCATCTCCAGGCTCCAAGCTGTCAGCACAGAGCCTGACGCGTGGCTCGAACTCACAAACCGTGAGATCATGACCTGGGCTGAAGTCGGAAGCTTAGCCGACTGAGTCATTCAGGCGCCCCCATATTTTTATTCTTAAATAACTTATATAACTTATTTATCTATCTTTAAAATGAAACTCCTACTTAGATTCTTGCTGTTAATCTTAAAGTTTCCCCAGAAGACAGAGCACGCCTTATTGCAGAGGATGACAAGCCAGTTTTTGCCTGACCAAACTGAGACATATGGTGTATTTTTCTCCACCCATGGCAACTGTGAGCATCAATCTAGATTTTCCAGACCAACTGCTAAGTGGTCCTGAAGGAAACTAAAATCTATGTTAGTTTTAGAGAAGTGGGACAGAGGCTTTGTATTTAATAAATGTTGATCATTTCTTACATTATTTTTGTTGATTTATTATTAATTTATTGTTGGTAATAAAACTATCAATTCTTGTGGGCTTATTCTGAGCCTACAAGTTTTTTCAACCTTATACCTAAAATGAGAGGATAAGTATAACAATAGGGAGAACTCCATATCAGTGCTGAAAGAAGGCAGAGTGAAATAAGATCTCAATAAATTCTGGAACACATAAGCAGATGGAAGAGGGCTGAAGAAAGACAAAGTAGCAGATCCCTTACTGCAACACAAAGGTGGGGGGTGACACTGCAGAAGTGACGAGCGATTCTAGACTTAAACTCAGAAACGACGATGGGAATTGGGTCAGTTTATCGGGTTATAAGCTAGAATGTACGCTGTTTGGGTCCATGTACAGAGTTATTTTCATAGAAAATTGGTAGCAGATACTACGTTAAACTAGAAGTCTTGTACAAGTGAAGTCTTTAAAAAATGTGGGAGATGATTGTATATGTCTTTTTAAAAATATTTTTTAATGTTTTTATTTATTTTTGAGAGACAGAGACAGAATGCGAGCGGGGGAGGGGCAGAGAGTGGGAGACACAGAATCCGAAGCAGGTTCTAGGCTCTGAGCTGTCAGCACAGAGCCCAATGCAGGGCTCAAACATATGAACCATGAGATCATAACCTAAGCTGAAGTCAGATGCTTAACTGGCTGAGCCACCCAGGCACCCCTGTATGTATCTTAATGTAATAGCCTAGGGAAGAATCTGAAGAACCACTGGTGAGAAAGGGAAGGATACTGAAATAGACAAATAGGTAATCATGGAGTAATGAAGTATGTACGTGTGTTTAAAATCAGTGACAATTTCTCAGAAGGTTAAAAGGAGACAATGGCATAATAGTTAGACTTCAGAAATCTGCCTCTTCTCAGAGTTATTAGAATAAGATACAAGCTCGATTAGTATTCTTACTGGTCCTTTTGTTTAACTTCTAGCAAAGGGTTTTATTTCCTTGAAATATGATTCCAATATGATGATCATAAGCCTTGGTTAATTTTAAGACATTTCTCTTCAGTTATGAAAAAGGGCTCATCAGCAGTCCTTGCCAAAAACTCATTAAAATACCTTTTAAACTCCGCTTTAAGGTCATTTTTAGTATTCGTTGCAGTGTTAATTAGAAAACTGCGGTTTCCTTTATTCCTACCAGATTCCCTTTCCAGTAGCATCTTTGGCTCTGGCATTTTGCTGACGACCCTGTTTCCCTGAATTTAACTTTAACAGAATAAATGGCTCTATTTTTGCTTTGCTATATTTTCTTTAGCTGTTAGTTTTGCAGCCTCGATCACTGATGAACCCAAAGCTGTCATTTATTAATTTATTGAGATGCTCTTCACATTTTCCACAGAGTCAGAAAAGATACCAATTAAATTCGTTACTGCAAAAGTAAGATCACAGAAAATAAATTTATATGTTCAGAGTACTCACTTCCATCCAGTTGAATCCCACTTCCCTAAAAGTACAAAATGTTTCATATGTAAATTCAGTATATACTGATTGCTGAATCTTTGCAGACATTCAACAAATATAATTCAGTTATTGCCTTTGAGAAAATGTATCAAGGAAAAATGTTAACTTTATAGTGCATGTGTGAGAGAAATCTACTGAAAAGGACACAGGAAATCTAGCTTCTAGTTCCAATTATGGGCCATGTTTGTGTAGCACGTCAGGGATAAAAACTAAGCCAGAGTTTACAAAACCTGGCTATGCCTCAAAATTACCTGGGAGCATCCTGAGTTACCCCACTGAAGTAGCCTCTCTACTGTGGGGGCCCAGAATCTGTATGTGTGTAAAACTATCCGGGGATTCTGATACCGTCATTCCTTTGAACATTGTTTGACAATCAATATCTTATATTGGGAGGATACAAAAATATTAAAGTTGAAAACTTGGATCGGTATTGTTTAATCCAGGCAAAGGAGCAGGTCTAGCCAGGACCTGGAATAATCCCGTGAGTCTGAGGTGGATGGATGTGTACCACCTTTTCACCTATGGATACAGGATGTGAGGTCAGCAGACAGAGAATGGGGGTCCCATCTGGGAAAGTGATTAAGGTTTAACTAGAACAGAAAATCCCAAACTGGTAACAGAGAAGTGGTGAAGTGTGGGGACAGTGCAGCCATGCTGCGTAACTCCAGAAACCATCCACATTATGGTTGTATTAGTTATCTATTGCTGTGTAACAAATCACCCCAAATTTAGCAGCTTAAAGAAACAAAAATTTATTACATCACAGTTTCTGTGGGTCAGCCAACTGAGTCTCTCAAGTGGTTGCATTCAAACTATATTGGGCTGGAGTCATCTCAAGGTTTGACTGAGGTAAGATCCACTTCTAAGCTCATTTATGGTGCCTGTGGCCTGGCCTCAGAAAATTTATTTCCAAGCTGACTCACATGGTTTCTGGCAAGCCTTGGTTCTGTGCCATGGGGACCTGCCCATACCATTGAGTACCCTCATGACATGGCAACTGGTTTAACCGAATCAGTGATGAGGGACGGAGGGGAAAAAGAGAGGCACAGAGAGGGAGAGAGACAGAATGAATGAGAATGAACCCCCTGGACAGAAGCTGTAGTCTTTTTATAATCTAATCTCAGAAGTGACATCCTATGACTTTCACATGTTCTATTATCAGAAGCACATAACTAACTCCAGTCCACACTTGAGAGTAAGGGAGTAAACATTTTGAGGGGAGGAATATCAATGAATTTGTAAACCTGTCTTTAAAACCTCACTAGTACTCTATGTCCATCCTTCCTCTAGTTGTGCAGGGCACAAATTACATGGCTGCACTTCACAGTCCTGGTGAAAAACCAGAAGGTCCAGGACCAGGAGTAGAGGATAGGACAAACTCAAGGTTTCCTGGAGAGATTTTGGACAAGGAGTAGGGATGAATGTGAAGCTATGGAGCACAGTGGTTATGGACTTCAAGTCAAACATAGTTGGTGTGATTCCCAGGGTTTCCACTCTCCAGCTCTTGGTGATAATACTGCCCCCTCAAACTGCTTCAGTTTTATTGAGATGTACAGTTGACCCTTCAACAACATGGGGGTTTGGGGCGCCAGTCCCCACACAGTTGAAAATCTGTGTGTAAGTCTTGATTCTCCAAAACTTGACTACTGTTAGCCTGGCGTTGACTAGGAGCTTTCGCTGGTAACATAAACAGTTGATTAACATGTGTTTTGTATGTTATATGTATTTTGTATTCTTACAATAAAATAAGCTAGAGAAAAGAAATTTTTTTTCAAATTGTTGCAAATCTTCAAAAAAATTTCCAGTATATTAACTGGAAAAAATCTGCTTATAAGTGAACTCATGCAATTCAGACTTCTTCAAGGCTCAACCGTAATTGGCAATAATTTAACATTTTAAGATCCAGTTGTGTTTTTTAAAAAAATATGTAGGAAGGAGTAATACATGGGCAATACATTTGCCAACCGCATGAAGTCACTTCTCACATTAAAGTCTGTGAGCCATGCTGGTTCCACCGCTACAGCACATCTCAAGTTGTCCACTTTTCTCCATACCACTGCGACCTCCCTGGGCCAAGCGACTACCATCTCTGATCTGGATGGCAGTAAAGACCTCCTCACTAGTTCCACTCTTGTTTATCTAAGGTTCATTCCACACATAGCAACCAGAATCATCTTAAAAAATTACAACTCAGATCATAACCGTGCCTCTGCTGAAAACATTGAATGCTTTCATGTAGGTTTAAACAGAATCAAAATTCCTTGCCCAGAACTGCAAGGCATCATCTGACTCCCACCTACCTTTCTAGACTCACAATGGACCATCCTACCTCTAGCATCTTTTCTGCTCTCCTAGGAAGCCAAGCTCTTTCCCACCTCAGGGCACTTGCTCTCTCTGCCTGGGACCTTTTCCTTCAGGTCTTTCCATGGCTGTCTCCTTCATGCTCTTCAGGTCTCAGCTTGGATGTTACCACCCCAGGGAGCCTACTTGGACAGAAGTAGCCTACCATGATTCCCAAGGTAGAATCTTCCTCTCCACACATTTTTCTGTCTTATTTAGTTATTTTCTTCTCAGTACTATTATAATCTGTGATTATCTTATTATTTATTTTCTTATTTTTTTAATGTTTATTTATTTTTGAGACAGAGAGAGACAGAGCATGAACGGGGGAGGGTCAGAGAGAGAGGGAGACACAGAATCTGAAGCAGGCTCCAGGCTTTGAGCTGTCAGCACAGAGCCCGACGCGGGGCTCGAACTCACGGACCGTGAGATCATGACTTGAGCCGAAGTTGGCCGCTTAACCAACTGAGCCACCCAGGTGCCCCTATTTATTTTCTTATTTATTGCTGTATCCACCCACCTGGAAAGCAAGGTCAGTGAAGACAATGCCCGTCTATTCCATTTGCTTGCTATTATATCCTAAGGGGCTAACCCCACCCCTGGATTATAATAAACTTTCTATAAATAATTACCAAATGAATGAATAAATGAGAAAACAGGTTCAATGCTTAGCACAGGACCTGACACATAATAGGTGCCAAATATAGTTAGATAGTTACATATTGGATATATTCACGTCTATGTCACAGGGCTAGTGAAGTCCTGTGAAAATATTGGGATACTACGTGAAGGGCACAACTGCAGCATCTGGTACATTAAATCATCAACTACTATTTATTGAACGCATAGTGTTGCATTCATGTAATGGAGATGGAGAGGGATTGATATATGGCTACTCAACACCTATATATTTAGGAACCTGTAGATGTTTAACTGAATTTTCAAACTTTCATGTTCATATGATTTAGACTTAAAAGTCCTAAGCTACCAAGTGTTGTGTTCCATGTAGAGAAGTGTGAGACAAGTGAGCATATTGTCTAGGGCACAGTTTGTACCATGAAGTAAGTTATTGAATAGATCTTATTGTTGGAAGCGTCATTAACTCAAGTATTCTGTCAGCTTGCCATTCCTACACTTGCCAAAATGAATCTTGTCTGTGCTAGAATACTTGTTCTCTTGCAACAGGGATATGGAAGGAAATTTTTAGATAATACCAGAAAATCTATCAGCTAAAAAGAAAATTCCTCAAACACAAGGGCAGCGCCGGCAGCAAATTCATTGTGGGTGCTGATCTCCCACTACACCACCCCGGCGCCACATCTCATGCGGCGTCCCTTGGCAAAGAGCCTGGCACGTGAATGATGCTCATCGGTGCTTGTTAAAATAAAGGAAAAGTGAATTAAAGTCTAGGTCAGCACCTTATGTACAGTGTAAGAGCGATGAATATGGGATCAAAGCCTTTGACTGCTGGCTTTAAGTCACCAACCCATTGTTTATCAGCTGTGTAAATTGAGACAAATTACTTAATTCCCCTGCACCTAGGATTCTGAAATCATAACATCGGAAAAAGCTGTTAACTTTGTGGCATAGGATTGGTGTGGTAACAGTGGTAGATAGCACAGCTCAAAGAGTGAAGTTGATTATTTTTACTTTCCTTCCTTGCAGCTGGCCTCAGAAAATTAGCTGGCTCTTCTGTCTTTTTAAATCTTTTCAGCCTCTCTATAGCTAAAAGAGACCCATGAGCCATAGATTGGCCCAGGATCTCTACACACTCAGTTTCCTGAAAAGACAAGTCCAGGGGCTTTTGACTTTATGCATGTTAGTACTCTTCAAAACGTGAAACCAACATAGCAGACAGATACAATAGACACAGTCACTGGTAAATTATTTTGTAATTCCCTTCTGAAAACGTAACTAGAATCCTTGTTAGACGCCTGCATTGTGTCACTGTTCTTGAGGAAGGGCTAATTAACCTGCTGCCCTTCTGATTTCCTCCTTCTGGAAGGGACCTCCTTCAAACTGTTATGAAGACATACAGTAGGTTAGTAGGTACTTCTTCCTTGTCTCAAGTGAGTGATTTATCTCTAGGGATGTTTAGCCTGATTGACTTCCATTTTTTTAAGTGTTTATTTATTGAGAGAGAAGAGTGAGTGAGTGAGTGGCATGTGCAAGTGAGTGCAGGGGGGCAACTGATCTTTCACACTGTCATTGTGGAGCCTGGTATAGAGCTCAATTTCACGAATCGTGAGATCATGACTTGAGCCAAAATCAAGAGTCGGACACTCAACCAGTTCAGCCACCAGGTGCCCTTGAGTGACTTGTATTTCAACTGAGTCTCTGCCTCACCCAGGAGGAGTCGCCTCCGACAGCCCTCACACTGAAGAGTGACGTGGTCAGCAAGAGTTGTCTTTGAATAAAAAAGATACCTCTCATAGTGTTTTTTGCTACCCTGACAACTCCCGGAATAGTCCTCTGTATTTGAAAGGAAGCAGATTTGACTTGTCAGTTTTGTTTTAAATCTCAACTCGGAAACTGGGTTGTTATTTAATTCGCCCAATCCATCAGCTCACAAACATTTACTGAGTCCTTCCGTGTGCCGGGCCTTGTGTTGAGATCTTGGGGTTAAAAAGATGAAAAGACCTGTTTCCAATCTTCAAGAGGTTCATGTCAAATGGGAAAGAGAGGCACATGCCTGACAGACAGTTAGCAAGGATAGAGGAGTTAAGTTTTCCTTGTTTGGTAGGTATGGAGTTTCAGGAGCTAATGTGTAAACCATCTATGCCCAACATTTGTGGCTTCAGAAATTTATCATAGTTTCTGTGTGTCAAGGCTCTGGGCATGGTGTGATGGGGTGGTTCTGGCTCCGAGTATTTTACGAGGCTGCAATCTACACGTCAGCTGGGCTGCAGTCAGTCCCACTGTTTGGGGAAGGATCCGCTTCCAAGTTTGCCCACACAGTTGCTAGAAAATCTCATTTCTTCCCAGGCTGTTGGACTGACCACCTCAGTTGTTCACTGGCTGCTTGCTGAAGGCTTCCCTTGGTTTCCTGCCTTGTGGGTCTCTGCATGGGACATCTCCCTCATGACAGCTGCTTCATGAGAGTGAGCTAGTGAGAAGAGCCAGAGAGAGGATGTAAGACTAAAGTCACAGTCTTTTATAACCTGATCTTCATAGGGACCTGCCATCACTTTTTGCATGTTCTATGCACGAGAAGCAAGTCACTGGATTCGGTCTACACTGAAGGGGAGAGATTGCGACACAGGCATGAATACTAGGTGAGGATCTTTAGGAAGCTTCTTACTATAGATGAGTGAGCACCCATTAAGGCAGACTTGGGAGGGTAGAAGAGGAGAGACACATTCAAGGAAGGGGTACCCAAGTGAGCCAAGCCATGAAAGCATGGGTGAGGCTTAACTGGACAATTTTAAACATTTGACTGGAGTTCAGAGTGCAGGGGTAAGATGGAGAATGGTAATAGTGAAAGTTGAAAAGGAGGCTAGAAAGATAGGGAAGATACAGATTATGAAGGACTTTGTATGGAGAAATAGAGATTGAATTTATCCCAAAGCAGTGATGAACTGTTAAGGATTTTAAAGGAGAGTCATGATTACACATTAACTTTTGAAAGATTACTCTATGGCCGTGCTGACAGAGGGGTTATTTATCACACTTACATTTGATCCCATTAGACTTTCATAACCAGCATGCACATCAGCTTTTCTGATCTGCGGAAGCAGGGAGTTTGAGGGCTATACAAGTAGCCATTGGTAATCCATGTGTGGTGCTAACCAGTGAAATGGCAGAAGGGGGTGGGGGTGGGGGCAACTGATCCTTTTTTCTTGGCCAGGAAAACTGGGAACACTTACACCAGGATCAGTCGCTCATTCATCCCTTAATGGGATAAAATGTAATTAGTTTTTACAGATTGCTCACGTTAGCCCCACTGATTGAGACCATCCCACTGTCTCTGTTTTGAAGCTTATTGTTCTGCAGTTGTAAAGTTTTGAAAAGCCATTGGCAAAGCACTGAAAGACCACGATAAATACGGACATATTCTGTTGACCTTTTAGAGATTTAGAACATTTAAAAAATAGAACACAGTAAAGAGTCACGGCTTCGGTTCATTGTGTGTAAAGCAAGAGTCTCGAACATGGTGGTCTCTGAAGTCTTGGAGAATTTCACATTCTGAGATTTTCTGTGTAAGGCATTATTACTTATATCAGCTCATTTATTTTGCTTCCAGGGATTAATCTTCAGGCGGAGTATATTCTTCCCATTTCAGCCTGACACTAATTCTTTGATGTTTTTGGGTCATATAGTTGTGGAGAAAGGCTCTTCTTGTACTATTGCAAAATGCGGAGAAAAGCAGTTGCTAAGATAACACTGGAACTCGTGAGTGCGTTTACTTCCCACTGTATTGCTCACGGGCTGAACTTCTTTCTTTTCCAGGAGAGACATTGCTGTTTCCCACAGGGAGTATATAATGCATGAAAAGAGGGACAACTTAGCGTAATAAAGCAGGTGTGAAGAGACTGCCAGTCAGCTGGGAAGTAAAAAGAGGCCATGCATGCACCTGAGCTCAGAGTCATCTCTGCCTCGCATGCCTGCTTGTGGAGCAGAGCCATGCCCAGGCTGGGCAGCGCTGGAGCTAATGCAAACATGTTCCTTTTGAGGAGAGAGGAGGCCTGGTGGTTAGATGGCTCTCTGTTTACCACTGCGCACAGAGGGTACTTGAACTTGATGTCACATGAAGATGGCAAAAGAATTTCTGGGGAATGACTTAACCCCCTATTCTACATATCATTTCTTGTGTTCACAAGGGGAAGTGTGGGATTTTGAAATATCTGCAGGTCTTCTTCAGTAAGGAGGCAGTGAGGTCTTCTAACATGTGCAAGAGGCATATTGAGGGGCTTCAATACATTTTTAATATTTAATCTAGGTGATTAATACATGGCTATTCATTATATTATTTGCTTATATTTTATAGTATTTTTTAAAGTTTATTTATTTTGAGACAGAGACAGTGCGAGTGGGGAGGAGCAGAGAGAGAGGGAGGGAGAGAGAGAGAAAGAGAATCCCAAGCAGGCTCCACACTGTCAGCACAGAGCTCAGCGAGGGGCTTGAACTCACGAAATCGTGAAATCATGACCTGAGCCAAAACCAAGAGTCAGACGCTTAACCAACTGACTGAACCACCCAGGTGGCCCTTACACATTTTTAAATGGAGGAAACAGTAGGAGGCTATGGATTTTTTAAATGGCCTTAACGAGGTATAATCAACAAATATAACTGTACGTGTTTAAAATATACAGTTTGAAATTTTTGACATATGAATATATCTGTAAAACCATTACCACAATCAAGAAAATGAAAATATCCCTCAAAGTTTCTTTAAACTCTTTGGTACTCTGTCTCTTCTGTTCTTCTGCAATGTCCTTACCAGTCCCAATCACTGATTTCCTTTCTGTCACTATATAGGTCAGTTTGCATTTTCTAGAATTTTCTGTAAGTGTAATCATAAAGCATCTACTCTATGTTGGTTGGCTTCTTTCACTCAGCATATTCATTTTGAAATTGATCAATGTTTTTGCATTTACAATAGTTTATTCCTTTTTATCACTGAGTAGTATTCCATTGGATGGGTATACCGTGATTTGTTTATGTATTTACCTGCTGATGGACATTTGAGTCACTTCCAGGTTTTCACAAATAAAGCTGCTATACACGTTCTTATACAAGTTTTTTAGTGTGGACATATGCTTTCATTTCTCTTGGGCAGATACCTAGGAATGGAATGTCTGGATCATATAGTAGGTGTATATTTAGCTTTTTAAGAATCTACCAAATTGTTTTCCAAAGTAGCTGCACCATTTTACTTTCCCACCAATGGGGTATGGGCATTGAGGTTCCTCTACATTCTCTCTGGTGCTTGGTATGGTCAGACTTTTTAGTTTTGGCCCTTCTGATAGGGATGTAGTAGTATCTCATTGTGGTTTTAATTTGCATTTCCTTAATGAGTGATGATGTTGAACACCTGGTCATGTGCATATATTTCATCTATCTATCCATAATTTTTGGTGAAGTGTGTATTCAAATCTTTTGCTCATTTAACAAATTGGGTTAGGGGCACCTGGGTGGCTCAGTCGGTTAAATGTCAGACTCTTGACTTCAGTTCAGATCATGATCTCAAAGTTTGTGGGTTCAAGCCCCACATTGGGCTCTTCACTGACAGCACGGAACCTGCGTGGGATTCTCTCTGTTTCCCTCACTCTCTGCCCACCCCCCCCACACCCCCCCTCACTGGCGTGCTCTCTCTCTCTCTCAAAATAAATAAATAAACTTAAAAAAAGATTGCCTTAAAAAAAGACTAAACATTAAAAAAAGAAATTTAAAAAATTGGGTTGTTTACTTGTTTGATTTGATAATTTTTTCTATTTTATAGATGTAAGTTGTTTATCAGGTATATGCCTTGCAAAAATTTCCTTTCATGTAATGACTTTTTTCATTCTCTTTACAGTGTCTTCTGAAGGGTAGAAATTTTAGATTTGAAGTCCAACTTACTAATTTATCCCCTTTTTATGTATTATGGTTGTGGTGTTGTATCTAAGAAATATTTGCCAAACCCGAGGTCTCAGGGATTTTATCTTATGCCTTTTTCTAGAAGTTTTACAGTTTTTAGACTTTACATTTAGATTTATCATCCATTTTGAATTAATTTTTATATCATATGAAGTAGTTTCAAGTTTGTTTTTCTTCCCTGTGTGTGTATGCCCAGTGGTTTCTGTGCTATTTGTTGAAAAATCTATCCTTTGCCACATACATGATTTCAAAATTTTCCTTCTCATATGTGACTTGTCTTTTTTTACCCCTTTTTAGCATTGTCTTTTATAGTACAGTATTTATTAATTTTGATGTGGTCACGTTTGTCAATTTTGTCTTTTCTGGTTTGTAATTTTGAAGTTGTATCCAAGAAATCTTTGCTGCTTGAAAGTCTTTTGGCTAGGATTGAATCTCCAGCCTTTGGCTATCTGTCCCTGTGTGGTAATCAAATATGCAAATATGGATGAAATATTCTTAGTGTATGGAATATGCTAATATCGTGAAGGCAGTATATTATTTTAGACATTTAAGAGGAGTCAGGCCAGCTGCAAATGGGAAATTAGGGACAGAAGGAATTTTAAAACATTTTTGGGAAGAAAGGAAGAAAAAATTGCCTTGCCTGTCTTTTTTTTGTTGTTGTTGTGTTGTTTGTTCTTTTAGAACAGAAGGATAATAGTGGTGGAGATGGGATGAAGCTTAGCATCAGATGCAAATTCATGATGATAATTGGTTGTTAATATTCTGAGGGCAGGCAGTATGTGTACTTGGACTTCAAGTGAAAGATCAGCCATAAAATACTAGTTGCCAACACCTTATTCTGTGAGTAATTACTGGGGATCTTTTTGGGTACTGAAAATAAATTACTCAAAATTGCTTCTCCTACATCTACCCAAGAAAATACCCATTTGGGATCCATGAGACAATTTGCCTTCTTTTCTCTTACCTGCAGAAGACTACCTTTGGTCACTATCTTTTTCTGTTCCAAATCCTTACTACTTTCCTCAGGCTAGATCTCTAGCCAATCTACATTATCTTGCTTGGTTTCAACAGCTGCCTTACTTTGTACCTCATTGAAACTCTCAGATGTGCTTCTGTCCTCTGTACCTAAATACACATCTATAGCCACAGCTATCCCTCCATGCCTCGAGGGGCTCCATAGGAGGTCAAGGCGGAGGGCAGACAGAGAAGCAGGATCAGAGGGACAAGACTTTGTTAGGGTCTGTGGGTGGAGTGCTGGGGGGTTGTCAGAGCTGTATTGGTCAATTCAAAGCATAAGAGAGGGGTTTTGGTAAACCTCTTGGGGGTCTTATCTAAGGGACTTAAAGGCATACAGGCCTGGGATAGGCAAGGGAGACCATTGAACACAAGGTCTGTTGGGAAAGTCACATCATGAACTCACATTTTGTGGGCTGCATGAGGGGCTGGTATCGGTGTAAAGCCCCCAAGGCCACTTGGCCAAACAAAATGGACGCTGAGACAGCAGTACCGTGTAGTAGCTTAACTAAACTCTGGGCATGCCCCTATCCTAAAAATATTCCTCATTTGACTCCTGATTTTCCTTCTTCCACCCTTCCTTCCTCTCTCCCTCACCTCCTCCTTCCCCCCCGCCCTTCCTTCTTTCCTTTCTTCCTATTTTATCCATATTTTTTTGTTAAAAAAATTTTTTTTAATGTTTATTTTTGAAGGAAAGACAGCGTGAGCGGGGATGCGGCAGAGAGAGAGGGAGACACAGAATCCGAAGCAGGCTCCAGGCTCTGAGCTGTCAGCACAGCTGACACCCAAGTGCCCCTATCCATGTTTTTTTGAAAGAATTATATTGCTGGGGCGCCTGGGCGGCTCAGTCGGTTAAGCCTCTGACTTCCACTCAGGTCATGGTCTCAGGTTCGTGGGTTCGAGCCCCGCGTCGGGCTCTGTGCTGACAGCTCAGAGCCTGGAACCTGCTTTAGATTCTGAGTCTCCCTGTCTCTGCTCCTCCCCTGCTCACACTCTGTCTCTCTCTGTCAAAAATAAATAAACATTAAAAAAGGATTTAAAAAAAAAAAAACCAGAAAGAATAGTATTGCTATCTCTACTTCCTCTATTCCAACATTTTCCCCAATCCACTGTGTCCCGGCCTGTGCCCTTACCACTCTATTGAGACTGCTGTCCCCAGTGTCAATAACTTCTTAATTGCCATACCTAATGGGCATTTTTTCAAGACTATTTAACTAGACTTCTTAGTTGCATTTACCTCTTTTTTTGAAGCTACCATTGGGTACCATGAAATTGTACTCTCTTGGTTACTTTTGTGACTCTCAGACTATTTATTGTCTATATGCTCAATAAATTTTGTCTTTTTAAAAAAAATTATGTAAGTGCATCATCTAAATGAATGATAAATACCATACACATACTGAAGCTATATTTTTTTGTTGTTGTTTCTTGTCAGGATTTTTAGATTGGGTACCCAAATGAAAATCTTACCATTGGCTTTGTTTTTTATTTTAGTAGGTCATATGTTCTAATTTTATTCAATTAACTTTTACTTAACATTAGCATAGCAGAGAAAATATCCTCTTGGAACTGTTTGCCAGTTCTCTTTGCAAGAATCTGGATGGTCGTTAAATCTGTATGCCAAAAAAACAGCTGAATTCAGAGTATGCAACTCATAGGACAGAAATATATAGTGTTGTGTCTTAAAAATTATGCAAACCTTAGAATTCTGTAAATGAGAATTGCATTTGGAGCCTAGAGGTAGAAACTGTGATTAAAGAGAATACGAGAGCTTCTAAGATTTTTTTTTCTGGGCAGGAGTAAAAAATAAAAGACAAATCTTATTTGCTTTTTTTTTTCTTTACCACATAAAAAGGTAATACAAAGGCTTAGAAATACAAAGTTTCTTTTGGAATTTAAATAGGTTTTGTCATATAGTATAGTAATCCTTGTTTAAGTCAGCAAAGTGGTGTGGAGGCACGGAATTAAGGATAAATTCTTTATATAACCAATTTCACTTCTGTTTGAAAGAACAGAGAGAAAATATTAAATATGAACATATTATTTTTTCTTTCAACACTGTTGTTTCTTTACTGGATAGCATTAACCTCTAGTCAAGCCACTTTTGATCACTGAAAAAAAAATGCTAGTGGTCATTTCATTTATTCAAAAATTTCAAATATATATGTACTTTTTTTTTTTTTTTTTTTTTTTTTTTTAGAAACATACCTAAATGGGTTGACAAGTAGTCCAGGAAGGTTTATACAGGATAAAGCAATGGTGTTTATATTTATTCTTTATTTTATCACAAGAGATTTTGTTTCCTTTCACTTGCTTTCATGAAATATAGCTGGTGTATGCCCCATAAACAGCACTAGTCTTCTACAACGGAGAAGAGAGTGGCAGCATGCCTGACTAATGGCAGTTTAGAGTCTCTGATGCACGGGGATCAAATTAAATAAGGCTACTGTGTTGTCAAGATTTAGAATCTACTGATGCACCGACATTTATTCATCTGCTTTTCATTTAGGTTTGAGGGCTTGCAGGTCAGCTGCCTCTGATGGCTCTGGCCGCCTTCCAGGACTAGCACAGGCCAGAGGACAGGTGCAGTTACAGGCCCACTAGGTGGCAGTCTTTGATGGAGAAACCCTGTTTCCTGCAACCGCTGGTTGTGGTTTCTCTCCCTCCCTTCCTCCCTTTTTCTTTTTTTCTTCTCCTTTCTCTCCCTCTTACTTTCTCCCCCCTCCCTCTTTCTCTCTTTCATACTATATTTTTGCCTCTTATTCCCACAAAACATTGTATTGATCTTTTTGAACATAGTTATTGTTTACTTACTGTCACAATGTTCTTTCCATCTCTGGAATTAGTAAGAGGGTTTCTGAATGCATCGGGAGAGATTATTCCCTTACACCTCATAAATGTACATAAAATACATAAAAAGTGACTAAATTAAAAAAAAAAATCAAGCACAAAGCCCCCACCAAAAAGGAAGCTACAGAAAATAACCATAGACCAAATGTGGGTATCAGCTGTCCTGCACTCCCCCCAGGGAAAATGTGATTAGTAAAATTGACTGCATTTGCTTCATTCACTGGTCAAGATGGGGTAGTTCCCTGGTTGCTAGAGCAGACAGCTTGGACTGAGATCTGAAAATCTCCTCATGTCCATTTTGCTTTTAACCTCTGAAGGAGTCTGCTGTTTCTTTCTTATTGACAGTTTTATTGATGGAGCACGAGGGTCAAGGAGGCCTGGTTGGCTCTTCCAGGACTGGATGGTTTCTGCATGAGCAGCAGGGGGGCGGGGGGCAGGGGAGAATTACATTAATCAGTAAAAACAGTTTTACTAAACCTGGAAGCTGGGTGCAGGTGGGATGGAGTTGACCAAGCCAAATATATTGTTTTTCTCAATCTTCGTTACCATGCTTTACGTTATAGATTGAAGAAGCTAAGACTCAAGAAAGCCAGTAACTTGTCAAGGCTATCTAAGAGATAGCAATCATCAGAGAAAAGATTCAGACCCAGGTCTGTTTCATGCCAAGATCCAAAGGCCATCTACCTCCAGTTTAAGTGTACCAGACTTTTCTCCCGATTCCTTTCCTTTCTCCCCATTGATCCTGTTCTCCACCTTTTCCATTTCACTTCCTTGTTCTTAAATCCAGTTTCCCATCCCTCAGACCAGATTCACATTTCTCCACTGACACAACCAGATGTTACTAATCTCCATGTTGGTTTAGTTTTCGTGACTTTGATTTTGAGTGAGGTGAGCATTTAAAAAAGAAACATGTGTTACTTCTTTTGTGAGTAGCCTTCCATGTACTCTGCCTATTTTTTTTTTTTTCACATTGGGAACTCTTCTTTGTTAGTATCTATAAGTTTATCTATCTATCTATCTATCTATCACATATTTATATATATATGTAAAATACATTACATTTTTGTCCCCTAATTGTCAAATATTTTAACAATAATTTTCATGTATCTCTTTTAGTTTGTTTATGGAAATTATTTTTTTTAAGGAAAATTTAAATCTTTATAAGTATGAACGTGTTCGTTATTTCTGCTGTGATTCCTACCTTTGTTTTCTGGCTTATATATACGTTTTCACCTTAAGATTGCAAACTATATTTTTCTAAATTTTCTTACTTTCTTTTTATTTAAAAAAAATTTTTTTTAAATGTTTATTTATTTTTGAGAGATAGAGATACAGAGTATGAGCAGGGAAGGAGCAGAGAGAGAGGGAGACACAGAATCCGAAGCAGGCTCCAAGCTCTGAGCTGTCAGCACAGAGCCTGATGTGGGGCTCAAACTCTCGAACTGTGAGATCATGACCTGAGCTGAAGTCAGACGCTTAACCGACTGAGTCACCCAGGTGCCCCCTTACTTTCTTTTTAAAAACCACTTTTTGAGGTAGAGTGACATACAAAGAGCTGCACGTATTTAATGTACAAAACTTCATGAGTTTGGAAATAAGTATACACATGTGAAACTCTCTACCACAATCTGTGCCATAAACATATAGAGCCCCTCCAAATGTTTCCTCCCACCCCCTTGTTATTATATTTATTATTTTTTGGTCATAAGAGCACAACATAGGATCTACCCTCTTTGCAAAAATTTTTTTAAGTTTATTTATTCACTTTGAGAAAGAGAGTGCATGGAAGAGACAGAGAGAGAGAGAGAGAGAGAGAGAGAGAGAGAGAGAGAAGCTCTGTACTATCAGCACGAAGCCCTGTGCAAGGCTTGAACTCCCAAACTGTGAGATCATGACCTGAGCCAAAACCAAGAATCAGATGCTTAATCAACTGAGCCACCCAGGCACCTGCAATTTTTAAGTATGTAATATGGTATTGTTAACTTCAGGCCCTATGCCGAGTAGTAGTAGATTTCTAGGACTTATTCATCTCTTATAACTGAAACTTTGTATACTTTTTGAAGGATTTTTCTTTTGTCTTCATTGTTATTTCCATCTGTTCATCATCATTATTATTGTTTTTTGGTATGGTGTAAAGAAGAAACCTAACTTCATTCTATTTTGAGAATGATACATATTTTAAAATGATAAAAATAAATGCATCAACTACCAGGCATACAGTAACTGACTCTATGAGGTAGGTACTCTTTTTATTTCAGCTTTTCAGTGGAAGAAACTGAAGCACAGAAAGGTTACATTATTTACCTGAGTCTAAGCAGTAACATTTGGCTTCAGGATCATGAAAGTCAATACTTTTCAGCAGGTAGTCTGACTTGAGAGACTGGCCAAAGATTTGGAAGTTTGTTCCAAGAAATTTAAGTAGGATTGCATTTTCTTCATGATTGTTTTTATCTTTATTTTCTCTTTTAAATATTTTAAAAATAGAACAGAACAATGTACTTTCAAACTGAATTATGAAACAATGAGGGTATTAAAGGCTAAATATAAACAGTCTCGTATAAAGACTATAATATAGATACAAATATAAATTTACTAATATAAATCTATACATGTACTCCAGACTCAATACATCTGGAAATGTTTCACCAATTTCCATAAAGATCTAGCTACGATATTGTCTCAAAGTCTGCCTGTCCATTTTTAGCTGTCTTTCCTCAAAGGATGATGATGTATATACTGACTATTGATTCCTTTACTCCTGTTCCTCCTTATGACAAATGACCTAGATTTCCTCGTGTTTGGGATGCAGTGTGTTGCTTTGGAGCCTGCCCGAGCTCACTCTCATAAACTAATCTCACACGTTTCAGGCTCATTAACTCTATACTCTAAGAAGTTAAGTTCATTTGAGTTACATTTGTTAATTTACTCTGCTAGGGAATTACTCACACTGTGTGTGTGGCTATGCCCTGGTGGCCTGAGAGAATGATCAGATTGCTTATTATCTGAAAGTCATTTCCCCAAGTGGAAAGACTTGACTTCATCAGTTTCACCAGAATTCATCATTCTATACTTGACTTCCTGCATCCAAAAGCAACTTTTGAATAAAATAAAACCATCAAAGCAGTAGAGAAAACCAGTGCTTTCTGGGGACCTCATGTCAAGTATGGATATTACATCATATAAATTATGAAGTAATTGTTTTGAGCAAAAGCAGTAGTCAAATCTGTATCTCTTGTGATCTGGACAGAATTATCTTTCATGTTTTGCAGGATGCAAACTGTGCTAGTGTTTTAAGAATCAGACATTTAACAAAAAAGAAGCCAAAGCCCATGTAAACTAAAAGAACATTTCACAAATACTTTCTAAGTGCATGTCTTTGTTCTCAAAGTGTCTGGTTTTTATTTAAAGACCAATACCTAAAATCTATTAAAAAATCTGACGTCATATTGAATTCGAGTTCTGATCCAGAACTCATACATTATTGCACAGTCTGAGATCATGCAAGACTCTGTTTTGAGTTATCAGACCTGGTAGTTGTTTCTTAACAGCTTTCTCTGTGCTTTCCTCTCTGTCTCTTTGCTTCTCTCTTTGTCTCTCTGTCTCTGTCTCTCTCTCACACACACACCAAAGCAGGAGTCACAGAGTGAGATGATAGGAGCCATTTCTGAGGTTACCATCTTGAGTCCTGTGCAGAAGAAACCCACACTGGAGAGAATCCAACCTGTTAGTTTTCAACAATGCCCAAGTCTGAATAGTGGTTTTTTGAGGAAGAGAAAGAAGTGTAGTAGATAAAGACATTCAGCTTAAACTCTGAACCTTGGCCAGTTGTAGCCACATGCTGGGAATTTTCTCTGAGGACTTTAAGAGTCTGGATCCATCAAAGAGCCAACATCTCAGAAAGCATGGCAAATGGAGTGATATGTACTCAGGGATTTGTAGAATCAGGGAAAGTTGCAGATTCAGGAAGGCGAGGCAAAAAGGAGGATCTGGACCAGATCATGACAGGGCTGTTTTCATTATCTGTACTCAACTAAAGATTTTCCCCATTGGTAAGTGAGGAGGAAGTAGAAGCTAACCCTAAAACCATACTGCAGTTTACCTGTAGTTCGTTGTGTATCTAACTGTGCTTAGGTTAAACTCTGGTAAGTTGTTAAGTTTAATCCAGTGAGTGGGGTCATTTAACATGTTATACTCTGTTTTGTTACAATCACATTTATATACTGTTGAAAAGAAAAGGCAGAACCTGGTGGAATTTCTGCTGATACTTTAATTCAAGATTCTGGTGGGGGGAGCGGGCCATCCTCCTGTGGATGGCACGTACTTAAGACCTATTGCTTGGATTAATGTAGAGGGAGAAAGAGTTGTATGGCAGTAGGGGCAGTGAAGAGATATTAGATCTCATATCTGGCCAAATCTCCAAAGCTTAAGAAATTTGAGGTTAGGGCAATAAATGACTTGTCCAAGGCCACCAAGGGAACATATCAGGGCCAGGACTGGGATGTAGATCCCCCGACCCTATTCCCTGGGTCTTCACCATCTCCTTCCTGATTTCACCAAATCTGTTTGTTCTGGCGAGGGAGAAAGTCTCTCTTAATCTGTTTCCAGAATAAAATTTTCACTGCCATTTGCAACACTCCAGAGAATAGAAACATAACAAAATCATTGTTTTGCATTAATACTTCCATTTTCAGCCATCTCGGCAATCAATCAGAACTTTTATCTTCTTGCCTGAAACGACAAGGACATTTAATTCACAACAATTTCCTTTTTCCTTTCTCTCAGCAACTCTATTAAATAAAACATGATGGATCACACTCTACATTTGCATGCCAGCTAAAACACAGTCAAGGCTCTGCTAGAACAGAGAGGATGCTGCCCTTGCCTCAACATGATGGAGGTGAAATGGAAGTTAGTGCTGGGAAATGCTCAGACTCTGCACATGAGAACATTTTTCACTGAGGGAAAGGGACCCAATTAACAGCCAGAATGAAGACTGGGAAACTATGCTAAAAATTAATAATAAATTCCAATCAATAAAGGTCATAGCCCCGCCTAATTAAGGTGAGTTTTTAATGACACTTGAATCTTAGAGAGCTGAGCTGGGGCATAATCTGGCCAAGTATTCATGTTTCTATACTGTACCTTTCGGTTAATTCCCTCCTTCCCATAACAATTAGAACAGAGAATTTTTTTTGAATCCCTGCATTTATAGAAACTGTTCATATTTCCTGTCCTTCAGAGTGCCCATGGATGCTTACCTTGCATGTATTTTAGAGCAACCCAATGTACTTTGCAATCTTGCATATGAAGCTATTGCTTGTAGTGTTGATGGGACCATAAAGGGATGGTCCAGTCCGTCCACTTGGTTTATGCAGACAGCATATCATGTTTCTATTTCTATGTTCTCCTCTATGGTGAGTTTATGCTTTGCTTACTCTCAAGGTTAAATACTGAGGTGTTGACTTGGATGTAGATCTCTTGCCTCTTGGTGACAATGCTGTTTTCATACATTCCTTTATTCATTTGAGAGACCCTGTTTTGTTTTGTGAATGTAAAGATAAACAAGATGCATGTCTTCCCACAAGAAATTTAGATTGGTGAGGGAGTATAGATAAATTAGTAATGATAATACAGCGGGGTAAGTACCATTTATGGAATACATATGGGATTCTGTGGGAGCACATTGGAGAGATTTGTAATGTAATTTTAGGGCAATGGAAGGTGTTCCAATGAAAGTAAAATGTAAATTGCAACCTGAATGGTGGAAAGGAGTTAATACAGTGAAAGGGTGGGGGGATCAGGCAAAGGAGTAATCTGAGGTGAGAAAGCCTGGCACATTCATGGAAAAGATGTGCCACTTATGTACGGGATAGCTACTGACACTGATGAGAGAAGAACCTGGAAGAATTTGTTTAGGCTTCATAAGCCATGTTAAAGATTTTGAAGTTGCTATTTATTGCAATGGGAAACCATTGAATGATTATCAAAACAAGATGACAAAAATACATTTATGCTCCAGGATGATTACGCAGGAGGCTAGGGTATGGATGATAGATTGGGGAAAATCAAGATAACAGGCATCATCCCACAGCCTGGGATCTCTATAAATCCTTTAGTTTCAGTCGATCAGAAGGAACCATATTTAGGAAGTGAGCAAATGTTGGAATTTCTACTGACTTGGTAGCCAAATTTCATACTCTTTCCAAGTTCCCAAAGTAGGATTCTCCAGGGTTACATTCCCCAGCAGGGCAAGGTTGTACCAGTTGACATGGCCTACTTATTACATCTAGACTTGTAGATGTTTCACTTCTTATAACAGGGGAATCTGCAGCTCTTCCTAAGTCTTAAATCCCCCCTACATGCTGGCTGGTGATTTCAGTTCTGGTAGCAATACTCACAACTCTAGCGATAAGCTTCCTTATCAAAAATTCCCTAGAGGACTTTATCTCTCTTGGTCTTAGTTTAGAAGCTCTTAGATATTCAGAGAATCATCTAGTAGCACAGTGCTTTTTCCCTTTTGTGACACTCATTATTTGTCTCTTATTCATAGTCCTTGATTTTAATTCTCTGTCTGCCTAGGGCATGAAGCTATATGTGACCCCAGGTCTGTGGCCCTCCAGTGACTTTGAAAGAAGTCCAAAGGTACATGACCCTGTACCATGGCATCTACCAGTCCAACTTAGGACTCATTATGCTGGCTAAGTCTACGTATATGAGAAGTAAATAGACCCCATTTATTTCTATGAGTAACAAAGGACAAATAGGAAATAGTCCTTTTGTCTGGTGCAGTGTCTCTTCCCTACCTGTGAGCAGCCCACCATTTTGTCACATCTAGTTCAGAGGAGAGACCACATTAGGAGAGACCCAGACAACTCTCGGTAGTAATCACACAATTTACATCAGGGGCTGTTTGGCGTCATTCACTCTTCAATCCCAGTGTAACTTTGAATTTAGAGGCCCAAACAAGTCATTTCTAAAGTCAAGAGAGAGTGGCTTCTACACATTCCAGCAGAAGCACAGGGAGTATCCTGACATGGAAGGAGGTGATAGGAAGGGCTGAGGAAGGTTTCTGGAGCTGTTGTGACGAGTTCCTCTTCTTTCATTTCAGATGATTTTTTCTTTTTTTTTTTTTTTTTTTTTTTTTGTTATTAAACAGACTAATAACTCCTATCTTCCTACATAGGTGTTCATGCTAAACATGGAGTTTATGAGATCTCCAAAGCTCTTATCTCCCTTCCTCCATGTCGCTTGCTATGGTATTGTCTCATAAAAACATTGATCTGGCATTTATCGGACTAGATAACAAACATCCCCAGAACATTCCCTGTTGTCTCCGAGGAAACCTTTTAGGCAAAGCCATTATTCTCATTTAACAAGGGATCCTAGGATCCCATACCTGTTTTCCCAGAAACTATACTATTTGTTCAGTGAAGATTTCCTGAATTGAATTAAACTTTCAAAGAAGGAAACAGCTCAGAATCCGCACATGCAGTTTGCACCTTGTAATCAGTGTCCCAGAGCTACCGCTGCAGAATTTTGAGGTGGGTGGGGAGGAGGCCTACCATTTGGGACTCAGAAGTGGCACCAGGCATGAGGCTGACAGGGGCCTGTCAAGGTGAAGTTGATAGATGGATTTGTGCAAGGGAGGTAGTTATTTTAATAAGGATTATCTGAGTGGTCTCAGAATAACCAGCTGCCTGTCTCCACAGGGAGCACTATTTGACATAAATGAAGACAAGGACAATGATCAAGTCTGAAAGAGAGTTAATTGAAAAGGAGTAGCCTGCTCTGATCTCCAGATTGAGCTTCTGAAGAGGATTTGGGGAAGCCAGAGTGAGTCAAATGATTTTACAAGCAGGGATTTTCCCTGAGAGACACAAACACCATAACTTTATTGACCTCAAATCAGGAAAAGGCCAACATCACAGCAGCTCAAAGGGTGTTAGTTTCCAAGGGCTGAATCTCTTAATTGCCATGTTCATTAAAATGGTGTTGTTGTTTTTTTTTTTTTCCTTTTCAAGCCAGACAAGCTTTTAAAAAATATCGAAAGAAAGGCGAATGAAAGAATGGGGCGTTAAGTATTTGGCCCTGTTTTATTTTCTAACCAAATGCCTCAGCCTTTGGATTGGAAGATAAAGAAGTTTGGCTGAGAACCCATTTCTCTATTAATTCTTCTGGGAATCAGGAATTAATAAGCATCTGTCTTAGAAGAGCCAGCATTGGTTTTGTCTTGATGACCATATATTGTCTCAGATGTAATACAAATCTCTGCTCATAGGTCATCTCTTCAGACAAGCTGTGTGGGACCCCGCCACTCTATCTACGTTAGGGTCCCACTATTCTCTATCGGTAATTATCCAGATGCAGTTTTCTGTATGGTATTTAGTAGTATTATCTAATATTACATTACATAATAATTTATCTGTTTATCTTTCTAACCTGGTTGACTGTGACCTCCATGAAGGTGGGACTTTGTTTACTTTATTACTATATCTTCAGTACCTCGAATAGTGCTTGGCACTGTTAAAGTGAATGACCAAATTTGTGGGTTCGTGCCCTGCGTCAGGCTCTGTGCTGAAAGTTCAGAGCCTGGAGCCTGCTTCAGATTCTGTGTCTTCCTCTCTCTCTGCCCTCCTCCACTCATGCTCTCTCTCTATTTCAGAAATAAATAAACATTTAAAAAAATTTTAAATAATGACCAAGTATCCTAGGCAAGAATTTTCATGTCTATTTCTTTACTTTTTCACATTTATCTCTAATAAGCTACATTCACTTTTTCCCTTGTTTGGAAAGCTATTTTATTGCAAATTTTAAATTCATTTGTGATGAAATGATAATAACAAAGAGACACAAGAACCACTAACAATACACAACAGAAGAACTAGTCATACTGGGGGGGAGGGGTGGAGAAACACCAAAAATTAATAGCTAAAGAAATAAATGAAGTTTCACATCAATGAACAACCCAAATATAAAGTATGCTACAGAATAAGTTAGGTAGAGTGAACTTTGTAAGAGCTGTAGCATAAATTTTATCATACACTTGGTATACAGGATTCTGTTAGGGTGATCAACTTTGATGAATGAACTCTGTTACTAGCCATGCATTATTTTAATTGAAGTTTTTATTGAGATGATTATAGATTCACATGTGGTCATTAGAATTAATAAACAAAGATCCTGGGAGTTCAAATGCCGGCAAAGCTGGCCAAGTACCACCCCTCGTTAAGGTCGGAGATCCACACTACTGATTTTAAGAAATAGAAAGGGGAGATCTCTGGTCGAAGTTGGCAACATGGGGGGCTCCTGAACTCACCTCCTCCCACGGGCGCACTGAATCTACAGCTACATAGGGAACAATTGCCTCTAAAAGAAATCCAGAAAATACCTGAGCAAAAACTACACATGGAGTGAATAAGAAAATACCCACATTGAAATGGGTAGGAAAGGCTGAGATCCACTTTCTCCATAAACCCCACCCCTGGCACAGGGGCATATAATGGGGAAAGAACTCACAACTTCCAGCTTCTCCCTGAAGAGTGAACAGCCTGGACCCAACATCTAGTGTCCCAGCTTTTAAGACTTCCACCTGAAAGGTGGGTCCCCAGATACCCAGCTTAGAAAGCCAATGGGGCCTGGTGTCCTCGAAACTCAGAAAACTGTAACAAAGAAACAGTTCTTAATGGGCTCATGGGGACGAGGACTTGCTGTGGCTATCCTTCCATGGCTCAGCGTAGAGGGAACAGACCAAAATGCCCATCTCTCAGTCTTTCCCTGAAAGAGGCCCCTTCATACTTCAAAAGCTGCTGACTGAGGCTTCTAATTTAGCACAGGCCTAAGTGCTGACTGTGGTCCTCCCTGAGGTGGGGAGGATGGGAGTGCAGTCTCTGTGTCCTTTCTCTGGCTCACCCCAGGTCATTGGTGTCTCCCTGGAAGGGAATTTTTCCATAGAGATGTCAAATTGCCTTTC
The DNA here is from genome assembly GCF_023721935.1 of Panthera uncia. NCBI lineage: Eukaryota > Metazoa > Chordata > Mammalia > Carnivora > Felidae > Panthera > Panthera uncia. Next base: position 53,329,637 of record NC_064807.1, on the reverse strand, counting down.
AGAAAGTTTTGGAAATTATTTTATTCTCTCTTTGGCAATGAGTGAGAATAGAGGTTTCTCCTCATCCTTGCCAGTATTGGCTGTTATTTTTTAAATCTGTGGGTATTTGGTCATTTTCTTTTCAGTGTGAAGGTGGGTTTTTGCCTATTTGTTTTGGACCAGTAGTTCTCAACTCTGGTTGCATGTGGATCTCCTGGTGAGCTTCTAAATAACACTGGAGTCCCAGCCCCAGCTGATTGAATCACTCTCCAGGCAATTCTAATGTTCAGCCATGGTTGACAGCCTCTGTTTGGGGCTAGGATGGTAGCTGATACAGGACCAAACTGTTGAAAAATTGATTTGGTTCGGGAGCTCACAGCAAAACATTGCATCAAAACAGCCATCCACATAGTCAAATCAGCTGACAAATAGTTTTTTAATGAGCTCTACGCAATGTATACACTATATAGTATATACACTATATTTCCAGAAACATTAGTTCAGAGCAAGGTTAGTCAGAAAGCTGATGAGTTTGACATCGCAGCCTGAGTGTGAACCCTGAGCCCTTGCTCAGGGTCACAAGCTTAATTAGCATCCGAGTTACCAGGAATACAGAGGCATGGCTTCTTGACAGCTGTGCATATTGTGTGCCTGTGAATTAAACTGTTTCATTTGAGATAATTGTAGATCGCCATGCAATTGTAAGATGTCGTAGAGAGGGATCTCATATTCCCTTTCCCCAAAACTATAGGACAATATCGTAGCCAGGAATAGATGTCAAGATACAGCACATTTCCATTATCACAAGAAATCTCCCATGTAGTCCCTTTTCAGCCACACCCACTTCCCTTCCATAGCAACTCCTTCCTTAACTTCTGGCAACCACTAAGCTGTCCTCCATTTCTATAATTTTGTCACTTCAGAAATGTTATATTTGGGGCACCTCAGTGGCTCAGTTGGTTAAGCCTCTGACTCTTGGTTTAGGCTCAGGTCATGATCTTATGGTTCATGGGGATCGAGCCCTACATCAGGCTCTACACAGCACGGAGCCTGCTTGGGATTCTCTGTTTCTCACTCTCTCTCTGCCCCTTCCTTGCTCCTTCTCTCTCTCTCTCTCTCTCTCTCTCAAAGTAAATAAATAAACATTATGAAATGTTAGATAAATGGAATCATACAGTATGCAGCTTTTCAGATTTTTTTTTCTCCCCGCTCAGCACAGTTCTCTGACTCATTCAGTTTGTTGTACTTATCAATAGTTCCTTTTTATTTCTGTGTAGTATTTCATGATGGGGTGAGCCAGTTTGTTTAACCATTCACCCAGTAAAGGCCATATGGATTGTTTCCAGTTTTTGCCATTACAAACAAAACTATGTTAAGCATTCGTGTACATGTTTGTGTGTGTGTGTGTGTGTGTGTGTGTGTGCATTAGTTTTCATTTCTCTGGGATAGGAATGTTGTTGCTGCTGTATTTGAAAGTTTAGGGTTTTTTTGAAAAACTGCCAGAGAGCTGTCCAGTTTTACTTTCACACCAGCAATGTATGAGTGACTCAGTTTCCCTATATCTTCATCTGTATTTAATATGGTCACTATTTTTTTTATTTTAGCTATTCTGCTATACATATAGTGATCATGTATTGTGGTTTTAATTTCATCTCCCTAATGGTTAATGATAATGGAACATCTTTTCATGTGCTGATCTGTCATCTGTACCTTTTCTGTGGTAAAATACCCATTTCCGTGTTTTGTCCTTTTTCTAAATTGGACTGTGTGGTTTTCCGTTGAAACTTGAGACTTCATAATATATTGTCCTGTATCAGATATGTAGTTTGCAAATATTTTCTCATAGTTTGTAGTTTGCCTTTTCATTCTCTTAACAGGGTCTGTCACAGAGCTAGAGGTTTTTTTAAAAAATTTTTTTAATGTTTATTTTTATTTTTGACAGAGAGAGAGAGAGAGAGAGCGAGCGAGCATGAGCGGGGGAGGGGCAGAGAGAGAGGGAGACACAGAATCCTAAGCAGGCTCGAGGCTCTGAGCTGTCAGCCCAGAGCCCAACGTGGGGCTCGAACTCACAGTCCACGAGATCAGGACCTGAGCCGGAGTCGGACGCTCAACCGACTGAGCTACCCATGCGCCCCACAGCTAGAGTTTTTTAATGTTGGTGAAGCCCAGTTTATCAAGTTTCCTTTAATGGATTGAAAGGAGTCAAATCTAAGAACTCTTTGCCTAGGCCTACCTGTCAAATATTTCTTTCCTGTTTTTTTTTTCCTAAACATTTTATAGTTTTACAGTTTGCATTTAAGTCTGTGATCCATTTTGAGTTAATTTTTGTAGTTTCTTTTTCTTGTTTTTGCTGATAAATGTTCAACTGCTTGAGCACCATTTATTGAAAAGGCAATCCTCAGTCCATTGAGTTGCTTTTGTAACTTTGTCAAAGATGACGTATTTGGGCGTATTTGTATGAATCTATTTCTGGGTTCTCTATTTTATTTGATTGGTCTGTGTGTTCATTCCTCTGGTAACATCACAGTTTTGATTATTGAGCTAAAAAAGTAAGGCTTAAAATTTGGTAAACAGATACTTCATACTTTGTTTTTCTTTTTCAAAATTGTTTTACCCTTCTAGTTCCTTTGCCTTTCTATATAAATTTTAGAATAATCTTGTCTATATCTACAAAAGATATTGCTGAGATTTTGGTAGGAATTGTATTAAACCTATACATTGGTTTGTGGAGAGTTGTTATCTTTGCTATGTTTAGTCTTCCAATCCATGAATACAGTATGTCTCTTAAATATATATATTTAAAACCTTATTTTTAAGTAATCTGTACACCCAATGTGGGGCTTAAACCCACAACCCCAAGATCAAGAGTTGCATGCTGTACCAATGAGCCAGCCAGGTGCCTCTGTCTTCATTTATTTAGCTCTTCTTTCTTTCATTGGTGTTGTACAATTTTCAGCATCTATATCACATGTTTTGTTAGGTTTACTTACAGGTATTTCATTGTTTGAACAATTGGGAATGGTATTGAATTTTTAATTTTGGTGTATACATACTCATTGCCAGTATATCGAAATATTGATTTTTGTATATTTTTCTTATATTTCATAACCTTGCTGAAGTCATTTACTTGTCTGTGATTTTTTTTTCTTGTGGATTCCTTTGCATTTTCTGTGTAGACAATCATGTTATCTGCACACACTTTTTTTTCTTCCTTTCTGTTCTGCATGCCTTTCACTTCTGGTTTTTTGCCTTGTTGCACTGGCTAGAACATCCAGTACAATGTTGGTTAAGAGTGGTTAAGTGGTTGACATCCTTGAATTGTTCTCAATCTTAGGAGGAAAACATCTAGTCATCAACTGTGAAGTATAATGTTAGCTGTAGGTTTTCTTGAAGATGCTCTTTATCAAGTTGAGGAAGTTTCCCATCTATATTCCTACTTTTCTGAAAGTTTTTTTTTTCTTTTTTTAAATGATGAGTGGCTATTGAATTTTGTCAATTGCTTTTCTGCATCATTGTTATGAGCAAAAAGTTTGTTTGTTTGTTTGTTTGTTTTTTAATGTACTTGATGTTTCTGGGTTGCCAGCGTCTTCAGTTTGGGATATTTAAGGCAAAAAGAAAACCCGGGGAACTCACTATCATATTCTCCCTCAAGTTCTGTTGTCCCTAGTTGGTCTTTCTTCTCTCCACCTTTCAGAGTCTCGTTGTGTTTGTTGTATATATAGTGTACAGAGTTTTCAGTTGCACTTAGTAGGAGGAATAGGGGAAAGTAACTCCATTTCTCAGAAGTGGAAGCATATATTTTTAGATATTGCTTTATTATGTACATTGGATCGAACTAGTCAGGATAAGGCATTTATTTACGTACTGTAACTCTTCATTGTTCTGGATGATTGAAGTATTATTTGCCTGCTTTAGCAAATGGAATCTTGATTGAATGTTTTTCATTACTGAAAATATTGAGTATTTTGTTTCACATGTTTCAAATAAAACAAATATCTGTCTCTATAATTATCTCTTGTGGCCTGTGTTTTGTGACTTGTCAATGAGACCCCAAGGTGGGCCTCTTTGTGGAAGGAATGAAGGTTTTAGAGGAGGCATAGCTTTCTTTCTGGGAATTATCCTTGAGGATGGTCTCTTAGAACACTAGGGAAGAGATAGGGAAGGGGGAGGGAGACATTGTATAGAGTTTATACATTAGGTGTTTTACACAGGTTATCAGCTCTATTTTTTAGCCGGAACCATGACTTAGAGGGTTTAAGTAGATGTGTCAGGCTTGATACTTTAAGCCTGTGTCTGTAAACTGATAACAACTTTATTACCCCAACCAGTCTTTGCCAGGTCATGAGATCATCACACATGTATATGGAAGTTTTGCTCTGAGTTTATGGGCTGTCTATTCTAAAGGATATACTGTAGAGAACACAGTATGGTAGAGATAAGATGTATGATTAGATCTGCCTGCTAACTTCGGTAGCTATCATATGCACTTTACAAAATGACATCCAGCAAATGGAATATGACAATTCTCTTTCTTAATATTGTAGCCTAGGAAACTGGATGCATGAGAACACTCCTGAAGAGGAGAATGGGCTAAGGATTTTTGAGAGAAAGAAAAAAATTATCAAAGGATGACAGTGAAAGAAAATGGGATAGAGAACTTTGTGTCTCAATAAAGCATCACTAATAGTTCAGTAGAAGAAACATTTTAAGCATTAAAAATGAGAGAGTATTTTGGCACAAATGTCATCCAAAGATAAATGTGGCAAATAATGTGAATTGGATAAATTTGGTAATATAAATTTGGTTCAAGATAGGAGTAGTATAAATATAAAATACAAAAGTTATATGATGTGGTACTCGGAAACTATAATATAGACTAAAATACTGTAGTGTCATGAATTAATGTTAATTTTCTGAGGTATGACAATGATAATTATAGATATGTAGAAGAATCTCCTTATTTAGAAGATGCCTGCTGAAGGATTTTGAAAGCAAATGTCATAGTGTCTGCAACTTACCTTTAAATGATTCAGCAAAAAAAAGAAACAAAAGCCACTTGGAATATTTTATGCTCGTGTTCCCTTTAGTGTGTCCCTACCTTCTCCATCAGGGCCCAAAATACTCTTAGGGATCCACAAAAATGTTTTAATTTCTTTTAAAATCAAAAAACAAAAAAATGGATTTCTAGGTCAAAGAAGTGTTTTGATATATGATATTAATAATTCATCTTTATGCTAACACAGCCATAAAGTCTAATTCTTAATCTGTTTTTTGTGGAGGAGGAAGTACACAAAAGTGCGTAGGGCCCACGAAAGCTGTAGGGTGGCCTGGTTGGCACCACTAGAATTGAAGCTCCATGAGGGCAGAGCTCAGTGGTCTTTCCATACTGAAGACACAGTCATCACAGTGGCTGGTATGGAGCATAGTCTTAATTAGCGTTTGTTGGTTGAGTGAATCACTTTGAGTTTTGCGAACATTGGACATGTTCTTCTAATAAAGCATAGTCGACAGTCTTCTGTAAGCCAAATATACATTACTTTTGGATTATCAAAAACACTTTGGATTGTTAACATCTCTTTCCCTCTTTTTAGTATGGAAAGTTGAAACTGTATAGGAAGGAAGGAATCAGTGTTGAGCAATCATTTGTTGACCATGCACTCTGTGATTGGCAGTGATCTACATTCCAGGCACTCTCTTTACCCACTTTGAACCCAGTGTGTCTGCTTCTAGGAGGAAAAAAGACAATTTTATGAATATTGTTCTGTGGATAATTTGCATACAACAGCAACAATGTAGTAATAAGCATCTGTGGGCACTTAGGTGCAAACAGTGTTCTTAAAAGCACTTTTTTTGGGAATGATCTCATTTAATTCTTAAAAAGATCTCCTATAAAAACTAACAATACCTCATTTTATAGGTGACCAAACTGGGGACTAAGAGGTCTAGCAACTTTCCCAGAATCATAAGATAAAGTGGCAGGGCCAGGACTTGAACCCAAATCACCAGACTCAGAGGCACATACTCTTCCCTGCCTCCTTCTGTTTTGCTGCCCACATGTGCCTTGAGCGAGCTGCCTGTGAAAACTTGGGGGATTATTTTTGGCTTTTCCAATATTTTGCATTTGTGTGCAGACGCAATTCTGGATTAAGTGCTTCACCCATAACTGTTGTCAGTAATAGTGTCTGGAACTGAGGTATCTGAAGTCACCTTGTGATCCTGGGAATAAGAAATGAATGCGGAAAAGAAAGCCACCACCTGATGCCCTAACAGGGAAACTATGATGTGGTGCACGTGGCACTGTGGTCCCCCCGGGGTGGGGGGTGAGCATCGCTGCTAAGCCTCTCACTGCTCGAGCAGCAGTAGCAGGCAGTGAGAGAGCACGACTCAGACTCCAGCGGGCTTAACTCGATTGCCAGCTTTTCTAGGACAGGGCAGAGCCCCCAGATTTAGGTATCCTAATCTGAAGTCCATCTGTAAGAGGTAGGCAAGAGCTGCCTTTAACATCAGAGTATATTAAGGCCAAGTGTGGCTGTGGCTGTGACTGGCTTGAGAACACCACTAACAGGAAAAACTAGGAGGGAACCAAGATGTGCAGGATGCCTGTAAGCCCTAATCTGCTAAGAGAATGCACATTAACAGTCATTTGAGGCAAGACTGACAGAACAGTTGCTGCGTGATATCCCCAGGGTGGGCCTTCTGAGGAATAATCTGTCTTTTGATCTAAGAGATGGTTAGACACACAGGGCCTGTGTTTGTTTAGGCAATGAGTGGATACATGAATGAGTGAGTGAATGAATGAATCCCTCTCTTCGGAGGATTTCTCCTCTGCTCCAGGGAGTCTGCAAGGATTTTATCTTTACTTCTTGTATAGTGCTTTCTATAATCTGTTGTCTTTGCTGGCTTTGTCGTATAGTGGGAAGCCCTAACAGTGTTCATAGTTCAACCGAGGAAGTAAAACAAGGACACAGCTTGTTAGAATAGAATGCCGCACGGAGGGGGATAGACGTATGAAGTGGGGATCTGGGGGTCAGAATTGGGATGGCAACAGACTTACCCAGGGTGGAAGCTTAGGGTCAGCATCTTGAGAAAGACATTGTTTGAGCTTGTCTTTGAAGGAGTAGTTCACCTGCCAGCTGCACAGCCGAGCGTGCTTGGAAGATGCACACATGTAGGGTTACTGGGTGGGGAGAAAGCATGCCCTGTTGGAAACTGCAGGCAGTTCAAAATGACTGCATCCTAGGCTGCATAGAAAGGGGGGCAGATGAGGCAGGAAAGGTGGAAGCAGGCCAGGTCAAGCGGGGTTTTATCCAGTGTGTTCAAGTATTTGCACCTAATACCATAGGGCTGACGAGCCACTGAAGAATTTTGAGCAGAGTGACATTTGACTTTTAGAAAGATCTCAGGGACAGGATAGAGTGGAGTCAGAGGGAAGGAAACTGCTGGGGCTGTTGCAGGAGCCTGCTGCAACCCACCAGGGTCTTGAGGGTCTGAGTGCTGTCTTGCCAGGTTCAGATGGGGGAATAAAGTGTCCCTGGCAGAGGAGGCAGCATGATCAAAGGGCTCCATGCTCTGGAGAAAACCTGAAGAGGAAGCAGTCCAATTTGCATAAGGCACTGGGTATATCAAGGACATAATGGGAGAGGCAGCTGGAAATGTGGGTTGAAGGAAAACCTGTGAGGTGTTGAAGGCTTTTATGATAGGAGAAAGGGTTGGTGCAGGACAGTTCTTGTTAGGACAGTCAGGGAGGGCAGCATTCTGGCTAACTGCTCTCTAATGAAGCGACATGGTCAGAGCTGGGTTTTAGAGAGAATGGCAGATTCAGAGTACGGGAGAAGTTGGAGTTAGGAAGTAGAGGAGGAAGAGGAGGGGGTAGAAGAGGGAAGGAGGAGTAGAAGGGAGAGGAGGAGGAGGAGAGAAACTACTGCATTAATTTGGACAGGAGATGTGGAAGCCTACTCTAGGGCCACGGCTGGAGGAATAATTTTCAGGGGACAAATGTTAGACACTCTACGTGGCAACATAGCACCTCATTGGTGCTTGTTTAGCAGTTTTCTTCCCGGTGGCAGAGTTAATACAAGACACATGGACATGGATTATAGGAATTAGGAGGATGTATACTCATTGTGTCTATTTATAGTAGTTCTGGTACCCAACGTGGGAGAATAACCTTTAGCATCAAGTGAAATAAGTCAGTCAGAGAAAAATAGATATCCTACGTTTTCACTCATATGTGGAATTTAAGAAATTTAACAGAAGATCATGGGGGAAGGGAAAGAAAAACATAGTTACAGGCAGGGAGGCAAACCATAAGAGACTCTTAAATACAGAGAACAAACTGAGGGCACTTGTTGGGATGAGCACTGGGTGTTGTATGTAAACGATGAATCATGGGACTCTACTCCTGAAGCCAGGAGCACACTACATACACTGTTATTAGCTAACTTGACAATAATTATATTTAAAAAAGGGGGGGAGAATGATCTTTAGCATCAATATTCTCAAGTAAATAAGACATCAAGATCCCAAAACTTCATTATTTACAAGTAAAAAATTCAATGATCAATTTTTAGATTTCTGTTGTAGTTACTTATTTTTTTTAAACAGAAGGTGAGATCGGCCCAATTTAATTGAAAGAAGTTGGGATTCAAGAACTCTCCTTCCTTCCTTTCTTCCTCCCTCCCTCCCTTCCTTCCTTTCTTTTTCTTCCTTCCTTTTCTCTTTCTTTCTTTCTTTCTTTCTTTCTTTCTTTCTTTCTTTTTTTCTTTCTTTCTTTCTTCTTTGTCTTTGAATTACCTTGCATGTGTATGTGAATTTGGGGGCCAGTCTGCTCCCTGGGTGGCTGGGTGGGAGTAGAGGATGTGGAGATTTGTTCTGAGAACCAAATGAGTTGATGTGTGAATACCGAGCACCCGATGCTGAGTGTTCTCTTTGTTTTGGAATACAGAGTGGAGCAGTGTGCACTCAGACTTCGTAGGCAATTTTGTTTTAATATGAATATGAAGTTTCATTAGATGTGCCTCCAAATTACTTTTTTAAGAAGCTTACCATTATTTGTACTGTGTAATTTTCCTTAAGATTCCAGTAGAGATTTGAGTACAAAGTAACTCTAATGGAGGAAACGACACAATCCTAGTACATATGATACCCAGCCACTACTGAGTTCTGCAGGCTTAAAAACGGATTCTCATTGTTCCTAAGTAGAAATCGCTGCAGGACTTAAGTTAGTGTTTTTATGGTCCCAAGGGCCTGCTTCCTTTTTGGCCCTGATACTGATACATTATTACAAACTCGTTTTATAAAATAAAACATAAAATAGTGTGGTAGGTGGAATTAATGTCCCCCCTTCTTCACTCCCTTCATGAATTGCCATCACACATTCATAGCCTTTGTCAGACTTTGCAGATCATCTTACCGGGGGCTGTGGGTATCCTTCTCCATTCCATTGGTTTGTGACAATGTCTGGTTTGAGAGGAAGCCCTCGAAGACATTGTGTGGTTCTGCTCCTGTCTCTTACACTCTGTCATTGTTTCCAGAGGAGCACATCCCAGGTAGTGTTGGTCCAAGGAAAATGAAGGATGTGTGGAGCTGACCTGAATGTGACCTGCGTCCCGAAGCAGAACTTCCCCAGGCTACTCTCAGGTTTGTAAGAAAACAAATGTATGTTTGTTGTTGAAGTCGGTACAATTTTGAGATTTTTTTCTGACTTAATATCAGTAGGAATTCCCATGCTTTCTCAACTGACCTCACTGTGGACACACATGCAGAACTGTGCCCAGTCTTACGTGTAATCTGTTTGCCTGGACTGGAGAGTCCACTTTCCAGTTAAATCACCATGGTTCTCAAATCAAAGCCGTTGACCATCTCACAAAGCACTAACTTGGAAGTATTCAAGCTTTGAACTTAGGTCTGAAATACATAAATTTTTCTATTATTTTAAGAAACATCAAATGAATATCATAGGAAAAAGAAACTCTGGAATGATCAGGGGGCCAAAAGTCTTTGCACTGTATTCACCTTGGTCTAGTGGTGGGCATCTCAAATAGTGTGGCACAGACATCACACGAGCCAAGAGCACAATGTCAGAAGGCTAATTCTGGTCCAGTCTACTTGCTGAGATGTCTTGGCACTTAATTAACTTCTTTTTTTTTTTTTTTTTTAATTAGAAAAATTTTTTTAATGTTTATTTTTGAGAGAGAGAGGAGCAGAGAGAGAGAGGGAGACACAGAATCTGAAGCAGGCTCCAGGCTCTGAACTGTCAGGAGAGAGCCCAACGTGGGGCTTGAACTCACGAACTTTGAGATCGTGACCTGAGCCGAAGTCGGACATTTAACCAACTGAGCCACCCAGGTGCCCCTTAATTAACTTTTTTGAGTCACAATTTCCTCATTTGTTAAACAGGAAAAATTATAACTGCTCCAGTTGTCAAAGGGAGGTTTTTTTTTTTGGTGATCACATGAGAAGGAACTCCTTGAAAACGCTGTATAAAGTATAGCACAAATGTGAGATATGCTAATTCTCATCAGAATATCTTCTCAGGGGGTTTAGGTGTTTTGATTTTTAAAATACCCTGCCCGTATTATAATTTTTGTGGCCATGATGCATCCCCAAGTATATTCCAGAGTGCTGGATCAGGAGTTGGAATACTTAAGTTTCAGTTCTCAATTATATTCTAAGTATTGGGTTGCTAATTTATTTATTTACTCATTCCACTTATGTTATGTGGCTGATCTTGTAGAGCTTTTAAAAACTTCTCATCTGTGTCACAGTGAGAATAATGGAGTTTGGGTTTTCCTATCCTGGACCAAAAGGGTTTCAACCTTATTGTTTGATATTTAAAATGGGTGGAAAGATTTCTAAAGTGAAGAGTATAGAACATTAAGAGATTTTTAATTATTGGAAGGATTTTCAGTGTTAGAGAGTCCCATTAAGTCTTCATAATTCTCCAACCTTATCATCATCTGTGGGTACTTGTGAATTTGTTTACTCGTCTATATCTGTATATGCTGCCTGCATCTGGTTAAGCCCTGTCTGCTTTCCCCTACTAGGACATGCTACTCTGTATGCTCTGACATCAATTTAAAAGTTTGCTTTTGCACAGTTTTTTTTAATGCTTATTTTTGAGAGAGAGAGAGAGAGAGACAGAGCATGAGAGAGACACAGAATCTGAGGCAGGCTCCAGGCTCTAAGCTGTCAGCACAGAGCCTGACACAGGGTTTGATCCACGAACTGCAAGATCATGACCTGAGCTGAAGATGGATGCTCAACCGACTGAGCCACCCAGGCGCCCCTTGCAACAGTTTGTTTTTCCACCAGCAAGAGTGAAAGATAATCTAACACAAAATATTGAGTAGAGTCCTCAGAAAAGTATTGCCTCAGTCGTAGGGTAGAATTTTAGACTAAAGGCATTTGAGACCCACTCTAACAAAATTAAAATCAACCTCAAAAGAATCACTCTGATTCCAAATAATGCAACTGCACCCCTGAAGAAAGCTCCCAAATATTTAAAGTTACACAAAGAATAACAAATCAAAAACCCTCCAGCTCAATGACGTAAATTTCTGTTTAGAATCCAATAAAAAATTACTAGGTATTCAAAGAGACAGGACACATTTATCCATAACCAGAAGAGAAAAGACTCAATAGAAATGCACCTATAAATGGCAAGACTCACAGAATCAGTAGACAAGGACATTGAAACATTTATTATAAATATATATGCTCAACAAGGAAGAAAAAAGCATAAGCAAGTTGAAGGGAGATATGGAGGATATAAAAAAGACTCCAGTGGAACTTCTAGAGATGAAATATACATTATCTAAAATGAAAACCACACAAGATGGATTAATTGCAGATTAGACATTGCAGGGAAAAGATTAATAAATTTGAAGCCAGAGCATTGGAAAATTTTCCAAAATGCTAAATTTCCAGAGGAATTTACCCTGTTGATTCTCATGTTGAGAGTATTGAGTAACTGGGGAAATTTCTTGATACTGTGTACTTTCAAATATTCAGACGTAAAAGGTGAAGGTGTAATAGTGACTGTAGCCTAATAAGCTCCTTTTTAGGTGGTTATATCTGATTTCTAGAACTCTGAATTTACAAAGTTACAGAACTTAGAAAATCTTCATGGTGAGGAGTTAATATGTCCTGTTGGTAGTCTCTTAGGTGGTCCCAGGTGGTTTCTGTAAAAGACCACTTCCTGATTAATCCTTGAGGTAGATATTGGGTGATAACCATGCTACTCAAGACTTGTGTGAGGGAGAGAAGGAGAGGGAGAGAAGAGCTCTGATAGGAGTGGGTAGCTCTGCGATTATTACCCAGGTCAGACTAAACTGCCCCACAGCTAAAAATGCACCTTTTTAATAAAATAAAAGTAGTCCCTTCAAACCATCAGTAGTAGGTGCATTTGGCAGAAAAATTGAATTCTACATTTAAAATATTCTTTGATATGAGGAAATATATACTTTCTGGAAAGTCTTTAGTTATTCCATCATTGCTGCTTGCCAGGATTTCTTCATGGCTGCTTTAGCAATTTTCCAAAGCATGTCTTTACGTCCGAATTCAAAAAGGTCATCTAATTTATAGCCTTTTATTATTAATAAGATCTGCTTCTCTACAGGTTGTTTTCTTTACAGGTGCTTTCTGTTGATGATGTTGCTGCTCTCTGCTTGTTCATATTCCTCTTTGATCTGGCAGTCAGTTTATCTTTGATTATTCTGTATGGACCTTTCCATTAGCACCATTTCCTCTCCAACCTTTCATCATTGAAATCTAAATAGTTTCTTTCAGTTAACAGAGAGTTCTGTTATCAAAAATTATTAAATACAAATGATCTGATATAAAGTTAATTTGTGTGTCAGAACTCCAAAAAGTGGAGGCCATTCCAGTGACCAGGCCCAAGTCACGAATCTAAACCTAAATCTGCCTGTACTTACGGGAAACACCTGTCAAGGACACCTAACACACACAACCCCAGTCCTCCAGCTCAGCTTTGGTTAGCTGACCTTCCCCGAGAAAATAGGTCTTGCTAGCCTTATAAGGAAATCCCTGACCTCTTAGCCAATCATGCCCTGTTTCTGTGTTGCTGGTTTATTATTATTATTTTTTTTAAGTTTATTCATTTCTGAGAGAGAGAGTGTGCTGGAGCAGGAGGGGCTTAAGAGGGGGACAGAGGAAGCTGGCTCTGCACTGACAGCAGAGAGCCCAATGTGGGGCTCCAACTCACAAACCATGAGATCATAACCTGAGCAGAAGTCTGACACTTAACCCACCGAGCCACCCAGGTGCCCCGTGTTGTTGCTTCTAATGCTCTATAAATCTCGCGCTTGCCCTGAATCCTGCAGGAAGAGCACTTCACTGCTCGCGAGCATCGAACTCCCCCAGTCCACAGACTGTTTTCCCTTGCATAAAGGACATCAAACTTGTTACTAAATTGTTTTATTCTTGTCATTTGGCAGATTCATTCAGCCAGATCTCAACAAAAGGTAGAAAAAGGTTTCAAAACCAGATGATTATTATGATGCATAACTTACATATCCTGTATCAGAAATATCATTAAATTGCATGTGATTTACTGACTTCATCATTATAGCTACATGAATGAATCTTCATCACTCGTTTGCTTTTAACCACATTTAATTTCTCAACTGTCATGCCAAAAAATTTACTTCCATGCTTCAATTTCTTTTTTTTTAATATATGAAATTTATTGTCAAATTGGTTTCCATACAACACCCAGTGCTCATCCCAAAAGGTGCCCTCCTCAATACCCATCACCCACCCTGCCCTCCCTCCCACCCCCCATCAACCCTCAATTTGTTCTCAGTTTTTAAGAGTCTCTTATGCTTTGGCTCTCTCCCACTCTAACCTCTTTTTTTTTTTCCTTCCCCTCCCCCACGGGTTTCTGTTAAGTTTCTCAGGATCCACATAAGAGTGAAAACATATGGGATCTGTCTTTCTCTGTATGACTTATTTCACTTAGCATCACACTCTCCAGTTCCATCCACATTGCTACAAAGCGCCATATTTCATTCTTTCTCATTGCCACCTAGTACTCCATTGTGTATATAAACCACAATTTCTTTATCCATTCATCAGTTGATGGACATTTAGGCTTTTTCCACAATTTGGCTATTGTTGAGAGTGCTGCTATAAACATTGGGGTACAAGTGCCCCTATGCATCAGTACTCCTGTATCCCTTGGGTAAATTCCTAGCAGTGCTATTGCTGGGTCATAGGGTAGGTCTATTTTTAATTTTTTGAGGAACCTCCACACTGTTTTCCAGAGTGGCTGCAACAGTTTGCATTCCCACCAACAGTGCAAGAGGGTTCCCGTTTCTCCACACCCTCTCCAGCATCTATAGTCTTCTGATTTGTTCATTTTAGCCACTCTGACTGGTGTGAGGTGATATCTGAGTGTGGTTTTGATTTGTATTTCCCTGATGAGGAGCGATGTTGAGCATCTTTTCATGTGCCTGTTGGCCATCTGGATGTCTTCTTTAGAGAAGTGTCTATTCATGTTTTCTGCCCATTTCTTCACTGGATTATTTGTTTTTTGGGTGTGGAGTTTGGTGAGTTCTTTATAGATATTGGATACTAGCCCTTTATCTGATGTCATTTGCAAATATCTTTTCCCATTCTGTTGGTTGCCTTTTAGTTTTGTTGGTTGTTTCCTTTGCTGTGCAGAAGCTTTTTGTCTTCATGAGGTCCCAATAGTTCATTTTTGCTTTTAGTTCCCTTGCCTTTGGGGATGTGTCAAGTAAGAAATTGCTACGGCTGAGGTCAGAGAGGTCTTTTCCTGCTTTCTCCTCTAGTGTTTTGATGGTTTCCTGTCTCACATTCAGGTCCTTTATCCATTTTGAGTTTATTTTTGTGAATGGTGTAAGAAAGTGGTCTAGTTTCATTCTTCTGCATGTTGTTGTCTAGTTCTCCCAGCACCATTTGTTAAAGAGACTGTCTTTTTTCCATTGGATGTTCTTTCCTGCTTTGTCAAAGATGAGTTGGCCATACGTTTGTGGGTGTAGTTCTGGGGTTTCTATTCTATTCCATTGGTCTATGTGTCTGTTTTTGTGCCAATACCATGCTGTCTTGATGATTACAGCTTTGTAGTAGAGGCTAAAGTCCGGGATTGTGATGCCTCCTGCTTTGGTCTTCTTCAAAATTACTTTGGCTATTTGGGGCCTTTTGTGGTTCCATATGAATTTTAGGATCGCTTGTTCTAGCTTCGAGAAGAATGCTGGTGCAATTTTGATTGGGATTGTCCATGCGTCAATTTCTATAAAATGGTTAAAACCCTGAGAGGAAGGAAAAGTTGATAAAGACTGCATATATGATTACAGGATTATTTACAGTGTGAATCTTAGTTTCTGGTACTTCTGAATTCAAAGTTGTATAGATTATTTAACAGCGTCTCATTCTGAGACCACTGGAAAATTGCCTTCTAGCTCAGTGTTGTGCTAATTACTGTAAATCTTCTCTTGCAAAGTGTAGAAACAATCTTACTGTAGTTTCTCAGGAATTTGGTGAATATCAGACAAAACCAAAAGGAAGGGGTAGAAATACTAAACGTTTAGGCTATGGCATGACAGAACTGGAAGGGCCCTTCGAGTATTATATTCTAGAGTATTATCAGTATTATACTGATGCTGTTATTCCAACATCCTCTTTTTCCTGTAGAATTCCAGGGAAATATGTGATGTATTAGTGTTGATACTCACCAGTCAAATACCACCAAGGACACTTAAAGTCACAAGAAGTTGTGTTGATTACTTGATGCAATAAGGGGATCCCATGGGCAAGTGTGGGCGTCAAATTCAGAGGTTATAGGAAAATTTGTTACAGAATTTGGCTTTCTATTAGGTGACTAAAGGGAGGGGTCGAGGAGGCAGGAGTTTGCTGTGGATGGGTACTGTCAGGGGATGGGGAAAATTCTTTACTAGGGGTAAATAGTTTGTATCTCAGACGCAGGAGGAACATAGTGGGGCTATAACTGTAATTGATTAAAAAAAACAGCTGGCACTCATGATAGGTGGGAGAGGGGATGTTTGGATATTTCTGTGGTTTGAATATTGTTCTTATTTTTGTCTAGGATCAGATATGATTGCAAAGTGATCTTGTGTTTTTATCACTCTGTCATATTCCCAGAGTGACCTCTGCTGATGTTGGTGCTCTGGGACAGTTTTTACATTCAACAGGAGAATATCATGGTCAAACTATGTCAGGTCAGCTCCCAACTGACAGCACTCAAAGATTCTTTATTATTGTTCATTAAGACATCCCAAATGGGATGGATGGGAGTGGCAGTGTCCAAGCTTGAACATAAATCTCTTGACTTCTAGGACAGAGACCTTTTCATTAATGCATGCCATACCATGAAAATCTGTTTGGAATTTGATAACATTAGGTCCAAATCCTGGCTCTTTCACTTAACTAATGTCTCTGAAGTTCTGTTTCCTCAATGAGGCAACTGAGTATCTTTGGATGAATGTTGTCTCCCGATTCTGTTATTATTTTGTAAGAGGGTCCAAAAAAAAAAAAATGGGATTTTTCTTCAGCTTCAGGAAAAATGTATAATAGATGCCAACTTACGATGGAAGCTTAAATTTTACTTTAAGTCAAAGTAGATTTATATTTTTTAATCCTATGGGTTTGAAATCAAAGTCAAAACTGGTAAGCAGCTGATATTATCTGTCCTTGGATTGAAATAAAATGATTTCTTGAATGCTATTTAATGTTAGGGAAAACAAACAAACAAACAAACATTCAGTATATTTTTCCTCTTGCCCAATTTTAAGGGCAATTATCAAGAAATAATACCTACATGAGTTAGTAGGGTTGTTCTCTTTCCTAGGCTCATACTGTAGAGTATATATCCATCCCTTATAAGTCTCAAGTAAGAAGTCCCAAACCTCCAACTTGTTACATATTTTACTTCAGCTCTTTCTTTGAAAATTGATCACAAGATTTATATTTCTACAGGCTGTTTACAAAAACTATTTCAGGTTTCATGAAAGGACATGACCTTAGGAAAAGAACAAAAATAACACAAAATATATAAATAGATGAAATAAGGTTAGAGAGCAATACTTCTTTAGTTGCTTTTAAGTAAAATGTTCACGTAAGTTAAATTTGTGAATAAAACCATACGCATCTTCTGGAAGCTCTAGGTTTTTTTTTTTCTTTTTTGCCTTTCAGTGTGTTTCATCCTAGTAGTGAAATGTGGAAAAGGATTTCAGATTTCAAAGGAAAAATACATTGCATAAATAAGGAAAACGATATTCAAACAGAGATAAAATGGGCAAATATGATTTCTACAAATCACTTTATAAGCAAAGGAATGTTTGGGGAAAACAGAGATTGGCTGTGGGGCTCAGAGAGCTCTGAGGACATATTTGGAAGTCTTCACCAGAAAGCTGAAGAGGGAGAGTCCCACAATTTTCCCTAACACAGAAATCCTTAACGAAAAAAACATAATGACAGAGAACATGAAGGGAGAGCCAACCTCAGAGGTAAAGAAGAGAAATTCCAAGTTTTCAGACCCCTAGAGGAATTCAAGCCGGAAGAACAAGCTAAAACTAAAGCCTGTGGCAGAATGCTGAAGCCGTGGGGGAGGTACATATGGAACTTCTCTTTGAAGTTGTCTTTTGTGAGGACAAACTGCCACTGGAAGATGTCAGAAAGTCTGAGGTTCTTGACGGAACAAGTCACCCTGCGAAGTCAATGCAGGTGACAAATGGATGTATAAATAGCCCAAGAATTTCCAATAATGAGCAATCGAGAACATTTTTTTAAGTATTTACAAATTTTTTAATGTTTATTTATTTTTGAGAGAGAGAGAGAGAGAGAGAGAGAGAGAGACAGAGCATGAGCAGAGGAGAGGCAGAGAGAGAGGGAGACACAGAATCCAAAGCAGGCTCCAGGCTCTGAGCTGTCAGCACAGTGTCTGACGCAGGGCTTGAGCTCATGAACACTGAGATCATGACCCGAGCTGAAGTTGGACACTCAACCGACTGAGCCACCCAGGCACCCCTAAGTATTTTTAAAGAATGATCAGAGATAAAAGAAGGATAAAAATCATACATAAAGTAAGAACAGGATATTATGAAAAAAGGAAAAGTTTACATAAAAGAACCAAGCAGAAATTGTAGAGATAAAAAATAAATAAATAGGACTTTAAAAGTAACAGCAACAACAACAACATATTTGGGAGTTTAAAAACGACACAGGATTAAAATATAGATGCGACTTGTAGGGATAAGGTAGGGAGGGGTGTAAAATAAGTCATAATACATTCTAAAGACCATTAAGCATACGTGAACAATCAGAAACAAGTTCAGTAACTGTCATTTGGGTGGAAGGACAGATTGCAGTGTATTTATACAATGGTGTAGTTAAAAACAAGTGAGATCGATATGTACTAATATGGATAGAATTTAAAAGCATCACTGACAGTGAAAGCAAGGAGCAATGTGACGTATGCTACGTGATACCATGCCCATCAATTTGATAAACCCGGAATAGAAAACAATATGCTCCTGAATAGACAATAAGTAGTTACAGTGTAGAAACATGGAGAGAGAGCGTCCTCAGTTTGAACAGGGGTAGCAGTTGTTCCTGGAGAGAGATGGAGAAAAATCAACTGGGGCCATTTTCATTTGGAACTCCAACTGCATCTGCAATGTTTTACTTATTTATTTTAGCAACTGAAGCAAAAGTAATACAGTGTTTATGTTCCTAGAAGGTTGGTAGAGGTGTTTTCTGTGGTGCTTTTTGTGCTTTTGGTGTGTTTAAAATTTTTCGCAGTTAAAAATGCAGGGACCAAATAAAAAATACGAAAGGATGGAACAACTTTCAGGAGAACGTGGGGCTTATCAAACCTAATTGTCTTGCTGCCTCCCTACACACGGACGTGACTCTCTCGGCAACAGGACCACAGTTTTGAAGTAGAGTGGGGCTGCCAAATAGAAATAAAAGTTCTCCAAGCTCTTTCATGCAACCCAAGTACGCGAGCAGAGATCGTCTTTTAAACGGAAGTTTCTCTGACTATATTTGCCCCATCACCTCTCACCTTTGTTAGCCTTACTAACAATTTTTTTTTCCCCGACAGAGACAGAAGTGCAGCTGAGAAGAAAATAGAAGTGTGATATCTGAGAGGCAGGGCCCTCCTCTGAAGTTCCTCTTTCAGTTCTCTGAGGGAAGATGTTCTTTCTCTTGACTTCTTGCTTTATGGTACAAAGTGGTGAAGGACAACGGATGCTAGCTAAGATCAGTTGCACAGAGCTGCGTGGATTCTGATCAGAATAGAATGAAGCTGTCTGAAGGGTCTATCGTTATTCAATATCAACTGGGGGGAAAAACTTCAAAATTCAGTGACCAAAGAGAACTAGTATGACACATAGGAAGAGTGTTTCTGTAGTAAGAGAAAATAGAGAATTTGTAATTAAATCATTTTCGTCATTTAATAATGGAAGAGACAAGTTTAACACATCCTGTGCTTTTGATGTTAACTGGAGTTTAACATATTAATTGCCCTGATCTGATTTGAAATAATGCAAATTTAATCCTGCAACTGCTCTTTCCTGTTTACTTTAACTGATGAGTCTTTCATGGTTCTCCAGCATGAGATTTTTCTTTTTAAAATATTTATGGTTGTGTCAAATATGTGTAGATTCCTTCAAAACTATCTCATTTTTAAAAGCAATTAAAAGTGAGAATAGTCCCCATTAAAATTCAGGAATAAAACTAGTCATTAAATGAGAGTAATCTGTGTGCTGAATACTAAAGGATCTGGCAGTTCTAGGTTGATGACTGAGCCTAGGCTAAAGCAGAGTAACAAGGCTTTAGTGACTGAAACTTGAGTTACACCGGAATTCTAAAAAGCCACAAGGAAATTCGTTTGCATTTATGAGAAATAGAATGAGGGCTTTTTTTTTAAAGATCTTTTGAAATTCAGGTTGATTGATCAAATGAATGTGAAAAAAGGAAAGAGTTCTTGGGCCTCGGAATGGAGAATAATAGAGTATAGATGACAAACAGATAATCTGGGCAGAGGTCCCATAGGATGATGTTTCCATTTCATCCAGGGATGGGTATTCATAGTGAAGACATTCCAAGCTGAGTAAAATGGAAGAGATCGGTACCTTCTCTGGAATTAGGTTTGGGGTAGTCAGAATTGACATAGTAAATGATTTTTTTTTAAGTCTTTATTATGAGATACTCTGTTTTTTTTTAAATGTTTATTTTTGAGAGAGAGAGAGTGGGGGAGGGGCAAAGAAAGAGCGGGACAGAGGATCCAAAGCCAGCTCGAACCCAGGAACCACAAGATCATAGCCTGAGCCAAATTTGGATGTTTAACCGACTGAGCCACCCAGGTGCCCCAAACATACTAAATGCTTTTTAATGCCTAAAAAAATTCTTTTCCAATGTCTAAAAAATGATTTACAGGACTCTTTTTAACAGGTAGAATTTAATTACACATTGGATTTTAACTGCTCTACACATAAAAATCTCTTTTCCTCTCTTAAATTTCTCTCACAACATCCATCCTTCTAAAAATGAGATTTGGATGACCCTGAGATACTATCTCTGGATTCTTTACTGCTAGGATCCCTGTTACAACAACTTTAGGTCATTTATATCCTAGGGAAAGAATCTGTGGCCCTAATTATTGTGAGAGTTGGGTGGAGGGGCAGGGTTTGGATATAAAAATGCTAATGATATAAGCCAGCTCTAAAGAGAAGATATGAAGGGACATCTCATTTTGGAATCTCAAATTTATCAAGTTCACTATCTGACTGAGGAGAAATTGTCCAGAAGATACATTTTGGATATAAACTTTTTATATTTCGCTATGAATTCTGCCTCCTATTCTCCTGGTTGCATTGCTGGTGAGTTGGGCTGAATGTCAGGCTGAGCTCTAAGGCCTGACTGTTTCTTCATACTACATTCCTTGGACTGATTCTGACCTTAGCACTTAAAGAGAGGTGGTGGCTTCAGAACATAAGCCACCATGATTGCTGCTAGAGCGTTAGGAAAAACCAGCTCCAGTTAGAGGGGGAATGTTGAGCTCCCTCTTTCTCTCGAAAAGCTCTGTACTTAGATGTGGAGGAGGTGAGTGTCAGTGACTAATGTACAAAGACTCTCATTCTTTTTTTTTTTAATTTTTTTAAATGCTTTTATTTATTTTTGAGACAGAGAGAGAGCATCAGCAGGGGAGGGGCAGAGAGAGGGGGAAACAGAATCTGAAGCGGGGTCCAGGCTCTGAGCTGTCAGCACAGAGCCCGACGCGGGGGTCGAACTCATGGACCGTAAGATCATGACCTGAGCTGAAGTCGGACACTTAACTGACTGAGCCACCCAGGCGCCCCTAAAGACTCTCATTCTTAAGTCAGGGTGAAAGGGTTAGGAAAAAGCAACATTATTCCTCACCTCACACATATTTTTGGAGGTACTATGATGTGCAAGGCGGTGGTTAGGCACTGTTGCCAATGCGAGCATCAGGTCTCAACCATCGACCTAGTCTAGTAAAGACTATAGAGAGAGTATCAAGGGTTTCAGGAGGTCAATATTTAATAAACATTTCCCGAACCAAGTTCTAAACCAATTGGCAGAGACAAAGTTGGCACAAAGGTAAGATCAAAATGCCAGTGTTGGTATGATAGAATTGATGAAAAAAATGTGGCTCGGTTGTGAGGCAACAGCGGGATTCCTAATTATGTACTCAGAATTAGATGGGTGTGTCTTCCAAGTCTCAGCCTCGCCTATGCCCTTCGAGGAGGGTGGCCCTGTAAACCTTAAGTGTAGAAGAGCAGATCTCAGGCTGTGCTTTCTGCAGAGCTGCTTCTCAAGAAGGAAACTGCGCTGTCTGTCCAGTCGGACGGAGGCCCCCAAATGTGGGGTGATGATCAGGTGAAAGTCGGTGATGGGTGTGGTGGAGGGATTCACCTGAGGCAGGACAAAGAAGATACAAGTTTATTGAATACAGTGCAAGGGAGTGGTGGGCAGGACAGCAAAGGAGAGACTGTCTGTGATAAGGCAATGGGTGGGGGCTATTTTTTTATTATTATTAATTTTAAATTTATTAAATTTTATTTTACTGTTTTATTTATTTTTGAGAGAGAGAAAGTGTCTAACAGGGAAGAGGCAGAGAGACAGGGAGACACAGAATTCAAAGCAGGCTCCAGGGTCTGAGCTGTCAGTACAGAGCCCGAAGGGGGGCTCAAACACGTGAACCACGAGATCATGACCTGAGCCGAAGTCAGACGCTCAACTGACTGAGCCCCCAGGTGCCCCTTTTATTTTTTATTTTATATATATAGAGAGTGTGTGTATGCATGTGAGTGTGAGTGGGGTGGAGGGGCAGCAGAGGGGAGGGGGTGGAAGCAGAGGGAGAGAGAGAGAGAAAAATCTTAAGCAGGCTCCATGCCCAGTGCAGAACTTGATGTGGGGCTTCATCCCTCAACCTTGGGATCATGATCTGAGATGAAATTAAGAGTTGGCTGCTCAACTGACTGAGCCACCCCCGTGCCCCAAAGATTGAGGTTACCCTTTTTCTTTTTAAGTAGGCTTAAGCCCAGCACAGAGCCCAGTGTGGCGTCCAGTGTGGAGCCCCATGCAGGGCCCAATGTGTGCTTGAACTCATGACCCTGAGATCAAAACCTAAGCTGAGACCAAGAGTCAGATACTTACTTAACTGACTGCACCACCCGGGGAGGGCGGGGCTGTTTTTAACGGGGGGAAGATGAGGAGGTATGGTGACGTATGGAATTTTCCCTTTTTTGGTAACTATGTCTGGTTGTAAGTAGCCCATTGGTTAGTTAGGGTCTATGGATATTTTGAGGTGGGTCACCTGATGGGCCTGTTTTCAGCCAGGAGATCCTGTGGGCTCTTTCTACATTCCATTGCTCAAGCCTGTTTGCCTAAAAGCGGCCTCTACAGAAACTATGTGTATCCAGTTGATTATTCTAACTTTACCAAACAGATTAATTCTCTTAGAATTAATGATATGATATCAGGAAATCTTTCTGACATAATCTTCTAGATTCTATCTTTAGGGTCTCCTAAGCAAGATATATGAAATCAATGGATTTTGGGTCTGCCTCCCAATTTTATTGTTTAACATCCTTTTTGCCTTCATTTCTGTGGTTTGCACAATCCTACCGGTTGTACTTTCCGGTCAGATCAATATCTAATCCAGGCCTTGGTGCCACACATAATTGCCCTTCATGGCTTCTGTTTAATATTTAATAGGCTTCATCTTTAGTATCCTAATTCCATAAACTTTTTGGTCATGATCTCAATTCAATCACTCGACCTACAGGAGCAATCTTTCATTGCAGTTCACTCAGGAATACTTTGAATATTTTACACTGCTGATTTCACGGATTCCTCTTCTGTGACTTTCACAGGGTGCTTCTTAATAATTTTCTGGATCCTGGCTCCCTCTGGAGGAGTCATTTCAGTATACTCTGATATCTTTCCTCTCTTCCTCTGCTAGATTTTGTTCCCCTGCTAAGCCCTCTTTCCGATTTAGTAAGAATTGAAACAATTAAACAGTCCCCTGTTTAAACATTGCTTCTGAAACTTGTCTGCATGTTGGCACCTCCTAGGAGGTTTAAAAACACTGATGCCACATCCCACCCCCAGAGATCGTAATTGATTTGGTCTGGGGTGCAGCCCCAAGTAATCCCAGCATAAGTAATGTTTGAGAACCACTGCATAAGAACATGTCCCCTTTTTCTAGCACTTTGAGAGCAGTTAGACTCTTGCATTTCATGCCCCTCTATTGTGATCTTTAAGTTCTGATTTCTTCCATGTCTACTTAGTTTAGTTAATATTCCAACCATCCTCGTAAGTAACTCTCTCTCTTGCTTCTGCTTAACCACGATGCCTTTCTTTATTTGATTTTCATTCTTCACTTGTTCCTATTTGAATAGAAAGACTGAAGCACTCCAGGAAGTTGCTGCATTTTCTTTATAATAAGGATCCCATGACTTTTTAGTTAATACTTAACAAAATCTACTCCTCTTCTCTGAGTGAAACCTAATTTGGATCTAAAATCTGAATCTAGTTTCAAACCAAATGGTGGGCTGGCTCTTGCACCTGTAGGCAAAGGTTCATGAATTTAAGAATAGTTGCTCCATAGTTTTCTTCTGATTCCTGAATGAAGAGTGGAATCTGGGGCTGGGGATCAATCCCTTACTGTCTACCCAGACATGGTACTAACATTGGATCTAAATGCTAACTAATGCTCTGTAGAACTCCACTGCACCACAGATCTGTCTGCAAAACGGTAAAATGGAATATTTTTGCCCATTCATTGATGCTTTAGGAGCATTGCACTCAACGTGAGGCCAAGCCACTCTTGGGAAATTCAAGGTCAGACTGCAGCAGCCTCCTCCTGAGGCCCTCATGGCAGATGTCTGGATGTGTTGCTGTGGCCTGGTGCCTGCAGCTCAGCCTTTACAAAAGAGCCACTTATCTATGGTTGAAGCTGTCATAAACTTTGTGACCCAACAGGGTTCAAGTGCCACATGATAATCACTTGCTAAAGCCTAAGTCTTAAAGCTGCCCCTTCAGAACATATCAGCTAAAAACAAAAGCAAGCAAAACAAAAGGAAACAAAACCGTCCAAATTGGAAGACACAATACAGATATGCTGCTGAAGCCAAATGTTTCGCTCTTATTTCAAATGTAGAAACACTCTTCTCCTGGGCTACGGCAGATGCTTCAATCTCCAGGTATTATTTTACTACCCAAGTTCCACTCTTTAGTTCTATTTTATAGTCCTTGAACTAGGGCATTAGAATGACAATTTCTAACAGCTCCTTTCTTTATTCAATCAGAGACAAAGGAATTATGGAGAATGAGGTCAAAACACCAACTTGTTACTAGGGCTTTTGGAAAACATGACTTAGGTGTGTGACAATAGTGGTCTTTTAAAAATTGCATCCCAGGGCACCTGGGTGGCTCAGTCAGTTAAGCACCTGACTGGCTCAGGTCATGATTGTAAGTTTGAGCCCTGCTTGGGGTGAACATGATCCCTGCGTCAGGTAAAAAAAAAAACCACAAAAACACGAAGCCCCGCTTCTCTCTCTCCCTCTCCATACCCCCTCTGCTTGTGGATTCTCTCTCTTTCTGCCCTTGGCTTACTTGCACTGTCTCTCTCTCTCAAAAAAAAAAAAATTAAAAAAATAAATAAAGTTGCATCCCAGAATTAGGTAGGTTTATCCGATCACAGACAACCTAAAAACAAAAACAAAAACAAAAAGGACAGTCAACTCTGGAGGAGTGAGGCAGCCAGCTTCTGTAAAACAGAAGGCTTGCAAGAATAGAATGTAACACATGCTTCCTGAAGTTAGGCTGTCCCAGCTTAGGTTTTATATCAAATTTATGAGTCATCGAGTGCTCCGCTAATAGAGGTCCCTCAATATGGGAACTGGAAGCGGGTGGAGAGAAGGTTCCCATGTACAAAAGAGATAAGACATAAACACAAATGTCCTTACACCAGCAATGTCTGAGTGACCCATAAAAACAAACTCAGCAGCCTTAGTCCTGAGGAAGGAAGACTCAGTTGTGATTACTGCCACCTGAAAGACAACTCTTGCAATAGATCTTAGAGGGTTAGAAACACAACATGGAACTGGGGAATTCTAGAAGCATCCTTGGCAGAAACATTGTAAAACGGAAAAGTTGAAGACCAAGTGAGTCACCTCAAGTCTCCCATCACAATTTAAGCCACACTGTACCTTCGTTAATTAGCTCATCTTGTCCTGTTTCTCAAGTTAATCCTATTTAGCATTTTATAAAACATCTCTTGTAAAACCTTTCTATGGCTCTTAACAGTGCACGAATATTGCAGGACTAGATCTCAGCACCTGTAATCCAACATATTTTCTGGTTTGTCCTCTAATAAAAATCATATCCTGGGGGCTTGTGGCCTCAAGGGAATGAACTCTGAACATTGTCAAAAGTCCCAAGGCTGGCAGTGACCTGTTAGAGTGTCCAGCTGCCCTGTGGGATCAGGTGGTAGGTGGTGACAGCATAAAGAGCAGGACAGCACGTTTCTCCTGAAATCAGGTAAAAATCTATCCTCTTGCCCAGGAATAGAGAAAAAATGGGCTGATAGGCTTCCATTTATGGAAAACATCCATTCTTGTCTTCACTACACTCCCATGAAAAGAAACACAATTATTTGTTTGTGTTATCCTTAATGCATTAATTACTGTAACATATAAAGACACAAATGTTGTAACTTATAAACGTATAATTAGGATATTTTACACAGCACACACTCAAATACATAGAATTTTAGTTCCCCTTACAATCTTTAGTTACCTAGCTGTCAGAAAAATAGAGAAACCTAGAATTATGAATTATGCAAATTTAATACATGAAAAATTCATCTTAAGTGAGAGTAGGGAGGTGAACATAGTAGAATGCTAATAATCTTTAAAGGTAATATCTTTATTCTTAAAAATGTCTCTCATTGTCAGGGCTGGCCTAAATCTTGGTCTCCATAGCGCTACACTTTTGACAACTGGAGACATCTGGCTACAGAATTTAGCCTATCATTTAAACCAAATCTTTGTGACTTAAAATGGAGGTGGCCATGTGGGTAATCAGGCCTTGGTTGTTATAGTTCTAACTGATCTGCTAGTCTGTCCCTTTTATCTCTCATTCTCAGAATTTGGCATCTATGTAGGACCCAGTGTTCTGAGACCAGGGATGGGGGGTGGGGGGGGGGCTATTTTGCACTCACTGATCTTCATCCTCACAAGCCCTCTTGAAGCCTTAATCTTGGTCCTGTTTTAAACATGAGGAAACCCCTTACCTTTTAGGGACTGTGTGAGGATTAAATGAGATGTAACATGTGTGGCACCATCCAGGCCACAGGTACTCCATGAATGTAAGCCCTACTATACTTCCTTCTCTTAGGCATTTACTGGTGAAGGCTGGATGGTATACTTATCATCCCAAGGATTTAAGTCAGTTGGTGACAAACCTGTTCAGCCATCCACTATAGCACTTAAAAGCTCCAAATAGGTAACCAGTGCAATCCCAGTCAAATGAACTGTAACCCTCACAAAAGCTGGCATGATGTTGGATATCCCTCTGGGTGATAACAGGATTCCCCAGTAGAACTTTAGGCCATGCAAAGATTTTTGTGGAACTGGTAACAAAAATATGTATTTTATAAACTTCATTTTCCTATGTTTTCCTCTCGATCAACTATAAGATGCCTACTGTCCATTTGTGTGTGTGTGTGTGTGTGTGTGTGTGTGGTTGGGTGGGTGTGTTTTGTTTTGTTTTGTTTTGTTTTGTTTTCCTGTTTGCTCTACCTGGCTGTTTTGCGCTATTTTCATCTACTATATACATATACCCAATGGCTAATTATTACAAACTCTGGCATTTAACAACTGGCTGAATGACCTTCAGCAAGTTACTTAGTCTCTCTGAATCTTAGGCAACTCATCTGAAAATACAGTAATAATCTAATATCTTAAAGATAAAATGAGATGATATATCTAAAGTAGCAGTTCTCAAGCATTTCGACTCAAAACTCCCTTAACTCTTAAAAATTACTGAAGATTTCAAAAGCTTTTATTTATATGAGTTGCATATCTATAGATATTTACCATATTAGATATTAAAACTGAGAAATATTTCTATAATATTTATTTATTTTAAAATAGCAATAATAAGCCCATTATATATTAACATAAATAACATTTTTTTAAGTTTATTTATTTATTTTGAGAGAGACAGAGAGAATGGGTGAGGAAGGGACAGACAGTGGGAAAGAGAGAATCCCAAGCAGGTTCTGCACTGTCAGTGCGGAGCTCCATGTGGGGCTCGAACTCACAAACCATGGGATCAAGACCTGAGCCAAAACCAAGAGTCGGATGCTTAACTGATTCAGCCACCCAGGTGCCCCCATAAATAACATATTTTTAACTAAACAACTGTGTTTTTAAAAAAAAAAGCTTCAGAGAGTGGCATTATTTTATGTTTGCCAATCTCTTTAATGTCTTTTAAGACGGCAGGAATGTCATATGTACCCTTTATATATGATTTATTGCAATATGTTGTTTTGGTTGAAGTGGATGAAGAAAAAGTGACCTTACACAGATTCATAGTGGAAAAGAGAAGACGGTTCTTATAGACTTTACCCTTAGTTGTGGATATTCTCCTTTGATAGATACCCAAACTGAGCAAGTGGTAGTTTATTAAAGGTTTGTTACAATCTGGAATCTTAAACCATATTGGTGAACATTCTGTACTGTGTAATATTAAAATCCATCGGTCTGCTTTGCACTTTGAATGGATCTTTCACCCACATATAATTTTATGCATTATGCATGGATCATTTGGAAAATATTGGTTTACTGAGTTATGCAGGCCTCCTAAATGTTGACACATTTTATCGCAGGATATAAACAAAAATCACATTTGTTAAACTCGCCACCTATCAGATCAGAAAAATCTTTAGATATCGGAAAGCTGTCAAGCTCATGGTGGTAGGTACAAGTCTTCACAATTCTAATTTTCATTTGAAAGTTCAAATTTTATCAGTGGCCACAAATATTGTTAGTTGTTTTTCTTCAAGTGACAAGTTCACTTTGTTCATTTTCAAGAAACATCTGCCAAATACCCAAGTCTGAAAACCACTGTTTGACTGTCAGCTGTTCTTTCCAGAAAAAATGTGTTCTATGAAAAAAGTGTTAAGTGCAGCTTGCGACTCAAATAATCACACACCTTTCCTCGGCTTTATGTGTACTTTCCATTTAATCATATAGAATATTAAAAAGATGAGCATTTAAGAGGTAAAATTTAATAAAGTTAATAATTTTTACTGCTTCATTAAAAACACTCTTAAGTGAGGCTGGCTTTTAATTTTTTTCTTACATGCGAGTTCATGGCTGTTAAGACTATAGTTATTACTGATATATTTTTATTTTGGTGTCACTGCCTTGATTCATGCTTAGGGGCCATGAGATTTTCCTGTGATAAATTTCACATCATCAGTACAAATACCAACACAACGAAGACAGACATGTAACTTCTTAGCGCTATTACAAAATTAGTTTTGACTCTGCAGAGTTCCTGAAAGGGTTCTGAGGATGCTAGGGATTCTTGAGCCATACTTTGAACTGCTAATATATGTTTTAGATATTACATGAGGCAATACAGAGTAGGCCCTCAGTAAGGAAGATAAATTCCGTTGTAATGTGAGTATTTTATACTGTGAGTGTACTTGTGTTTGAACCTGTGGTATGGAGGGTTGAGTTCATGGAACTTTATTGTCACTGGTTTATGTGAGAGACCCTCTTTCCAACTTCTAGGTTTTAATAATTTTAACCTCTTCCCTTTGTTCCCCCAGCCCTAGAGCTGTTACTGATTCTCCATGGCTGGAGGAAATCAGACACCAAAGTTAGTGGGGTGGGAGATCATGAGTAGTTTCATAGCCCACCCTCCACTGAGGTAAACAATGATCTGAGTTTTGAGACCAATTCCCGTAATCCAGTCAGTTATCACAAATGTTATTTAAACAATCTGAGCCTCTTCTACATTTAATGTGATTCAGTTTACCAAAATAATTTTTTAAAAATGCTGCCAGAACCACAATACTATTTTTAGAAATAGGAAATACTCCTCCCACCTTTACATAGTGATGTCTGAGGATGATTATAAACATTTACAGGTGATATTTAAATTAGGCAAAAATGTGTATTTGTTCCAAAACAATTGAGCAAAGGAGACTGAGACAAACACAAAGTGTTTCATCACATGAAGACATTTTCTCTGGCTTCCTAACAGGGCAATTTAATTCCAAAAGATTGCATGTATTGATTGAAGTACTAGCCCCTTGATACTTAACAGATGAATGAAACCAATGAAAAGGGCACTTACTATTCACATTTCCCAATGTGAAAGAACAAGTATTAATAAAGGGAGAGAGTTAATTTTAGAAAATGACAAAAGATTGCATTTATTGAAACTGTTTCATAAAATAGGATTATAGGTTGTTAGCCAAAAACAATACATGGTTTAAAAGAGAATCAGGTCAGAGAGTGCAGCTTCTGGGGCGAATGCCTCCAGATGCTGTTCAGGATAGAGAGGACAGCATGGGTTGCCTGAAGCAGAAGTAGGCCTTAGGGAGCTTCTAATCTGGGAGAGGCTCTTGTTGGGTTGTGGAAGTGTATAAATCCTTGCTTTTCAATCTTAGCTCTTCTGCTGCTTCTGTTCACTCTCCACATTCCTGGTCTTTCTGACCCTTCAGCTCCTCCAGATTGTTGTCTACTTCCGGACTGCCAAAATGGTGCCTGCAAAGGGCACTGCCTTGAACAACGGGAGGCATCATCTCTTCAGGGAATTTAGATCTGACATTCATTCATTAAAAGAATAACTGCAGATTAAGTACAATCTCTTAAAAAGTTTCTGATATCTATGACAAATAACATGTAAAACAAATAAATCATCTTGTGGTGTGTTAAGTGACTGGCTAAGGAGATGGGTTGGGAAGAAGAAGTATTAACAAGTGTTTTAGATTGTCAGATTCTTTGGGCAGTGAGCTAGGTTTTACAAACATCAGTGATTTTAATCTTTACAAAAATCTCATGGTAGCATCCATGTTTGGAAGGGTGAGTAGACTGAGGCTCAGAGAGGATAACTTGTCCAAGGTTGTTGAGATTGCTGTGAACTGGCTTACTCCACTTGGTCTATCATAACTATTAGATACTTCATGATAGATCATGGTAGCCTCTGTCAAACGCGGGACAATGTTAAACAGACAAGGAAGACTTTACTCAAGGCTATTACAATAGTTTGTGGGAGACTCTATGTCTGAGCTCAGCTCTACTGTAGCAGAGAGCTGGGGTAGGAAGGATCTTAGGTCATCTTTGTTGGCTAATTGTCTTTATCCAAAGGAAAAATAAACTTTTGTGTATCTTCATGACAAGAGATAATTTTACAACTTGGAGTAAGCTGCCTGCCAAAGTTAGGCTCATAGCCCTTCCACAGAAACTGGGAGATGGGGCATTGTCCTCCTTAATGTTTATATTTTAGAAGGATGGCTCCCAGGTTTGTAAGAAAGACATTCCTAGAAGGTAGAACTGGTGAGAGGCTTTTAAAAAGCTTTACATAAGAAGAGTAATGAGACAGAATTTACAATGAGTTTTCTTGAAGCAAATGCTCTGAGACAGGGGGGTCAGGGGTCTAGAGGCAGGAAGAAGCCTATCTAAGATTTAGTTAGCCTGAAAGAAAATTAAGGTCCTTGGTCTTGGTCAGTCCTCCCTTTTGTTCTAGGGAAACCAGGCATTCCATTGAACCACTTAAGAAAACTAGTGCAGTAGTTTGTTAAAGCAGATTTGTGTTATTTAAGGAGAAGTTGAACCATCTACTGAGACTTGGTGGTAGAGGTTATTTGCTGGGTGGTATGAGCAGTTGGGTATTTAACGAGGAGGATTCCTATGGGAATAAAAAGGAGAACAGACATTAATGACTGGAACAGTCTATAAATCCAGTTCCTGAGTCCAGAAAGTAGACAATCAAGAAGATTCCTAGACATTGGTCTTGATGTGTCTGTAGATAGTGCAATGAGGATGGCAATGGCAATGTGATAGATCTCCCAGTTTGCAGTTGGAATGTTTTGGTGATGGCATAGATATCAGAGAGGTTTGGGTGAGATTGACGACAGGTTTAGTTATTTTCCAGAAGAGCATGGAAGATGCAGGATTTCTGATGAACTTCCTCAGTGATCCATACGGCTGCAACTTGGGGCCTGAAGGTGCCTATATGTGAACTGCTGAGTGATGAGCCCTTTGAAGTTTATATCAAGTCATCTGGCATCAGCTCATGGCTCTTCTTCAGATCCTGGGGAGAAAGGCTAGGAAGATAATGGAGAGTTCCAGTAGGGATCTGGGCAGTCAGGCTTTAATTCTCAGTGACTCCCAAGTCAGGAGAGTAGGAGAAAAACTGGAAATGTTTGTTTGGAGGGTTTCAGTCAGATGTTGAAGGAAACGGACAAAAATTTTAATTTGGCAAGTATTGACAATTTGTGTAAGATGACAGGATCTCATATACTTCACGGGTAGGAGGTAACATCATGAAGTTTATAAAGAGGTGAAAAATAACTCAGAGACAATGAACAGGACCAGAATTTGATAACTCAAAAGGCTGTGCTATAGTTTCCTCTTGAAACATAAAATTTCTTATTGTTGCACTATATGCTAACTAATTTGGATGTAAATTAAAAAACTAAAATTAAAAAAAAATTTCTCTCTATAGTCACCTCACTTTTGATCAGTGATAATCAAAGCAAGATTATTTTCAATTACAAAACTAACTTGGTTTTCTTAGATATGACCTGATTACTTACATAGGTGCAACAAGAATGGTAATTACCCATGTAAACCTACTTTGCTTTGTTGGAAGTTTCTATAAGGAGTTGTCGACTGGACTTTTAAAAGCCTCTTGAGGCTCGGAAGCTGAGACAAGAACTTGTCACAAGGTTTTACTTGTAGTACTTATAGATTTGCATGAATTCCTCTCTTTTTGAGCTCCCCAATATATCCTATTTTCTGGGTCTTCCAGGAGTGACTTTCCTTACTTACTGGTAAGGCTGGAAGCATATAAACCAGACACCAGGCTGGTTTTCCTAAGAGGACTTTGTAAGCATTGGTTCCTTAAAGTTGACCTTAGTTCCTTAAAACTGTCTGGTTATATCTGATTCTATGCACATCATTCCAAATATGACATTACAGTCAAAGTCTTGATTGTATAATCAATATTTTTAATTATGTTCTGTTATAAGGAAGACAGATTTGTATCGAACCTATGCAAATAATTATATTGCCATGAAAATGAGAATACACAAATGTTTCTGAATTCTGGGGGAGATTAGGAAGGGATAAAAAGGTAAATGTTTCACTTCCATTTATAAAAGCATAATCTGCTAAATATTTTTATGAGTTATAGATGTCTACAGGAAAAAGAGAAAAGGAT
The DNA here is from genome assembly GCF_023721935.1 of Panthera uncia. Classification (NCBI taxonomy): domain Eukaryota; kingdom Metazoa; phylum Chordata; class Mammalia; order Carnivora; family Felidae; genus Panthera; species Panthera uncia. The sequence goes on along the minus strand of NC_064807.1, from coordinate 53,296,655 downwards.
TCCTTATATCTGGGAAATAGAACACTAAACATAAGTAATGTTCCAAACAAAACCTATAATCATCCTTCATAAATTCATACAGTCCTGTGGAATTACTTCTTGTTCTTCTTGATCTTGGGTTAGCAATCTCATGAACCCATCAGCTTCTTCTGGCTGGTGTAAGAATTAAATTGACATGAGACTGATAAACAGGAGAAAATAAAATTTAATTTTGTGTATGGCAACCTCACATTCATGAGAAGTTCAATGAAAGAAAGGTAAAATGAGATATATATGCCATTCTGAGTGAAGGATTAGAATAGGGGCTTCACAGGGGAAGAGGGCAATTTACAGAGCAACAAGGAGAACAGATGATTGTTAATTAGCTGTTTGCCCTGCCATATAGATAAAGCACTTAGGTAAAATTTATTAGAGGTGACTCTTATTCTGGGGGAGATCCCCAATTTAGATTCTTCTTGGTCGGTAGGGGAGGGCCAAATACTCCTCCTAAAACTACAGATTCTTAGTTGCCATTAGCTTAAAATAATCTACATGCTTAAATAGCACACTTTGGGGATATTTGTTCTGAACCCCTTGTTGGGAAGGAAGAATTTTAGTTTACCTGTCAAGGTCTTTCTATCTGGATTAAGAATCAAACTGACATGAGATGGATTAACAGGAAAAAAATCAAATTTAGCTTTGTAAGGTTTAGTTTTGTGAGGTGATCTACCTAATAAGACCTCCCCACAAAGGCAGATGATCTTGCCTAGAACAGTCCTTCCCTTTCTTTTGCTAATAACTTTCTTGCCATACCATCCTCTAAAAACCTTCCATTTGGTACAGCTCCTTGAGGCTCCCCCCTACTTGCTAGATGGGATGCTGCTTAATTCATGAATTGCTTAATAAAGCCAATTAGACCTTCACATTTACTCTATTGAATTTTTTTTTTTAATAGTGGATTATTCAAAAGGTAAAGCAGAATGCCTGCTGGCTCAACTGGTAGAGCGTGCAAGTCTTGATCTCAGGGTCTTGAGTTGAAACCCCATTTGGGCCTGAAGCCTACTTAAAAAAATGGTAAAGAATATCTTTTATAACCTCTTATTAAGAGCATAGCAATAACCCAAGAAATTGTCATTTTAACAGAAAAACAAACACTAGTTTTGCATCAGTATATTATTGATACTAAAGCTCATTTTTTAAAAAACCCTTCAACTCTTAGTCAGCTTTGACTGCTAGAGATTGAATTCTTTTTTTTTTTTTTTTTTTGCAAAACTTATACAACTTTCCAAATCCATTCTGGCTTTGTCCTACATACCTTTTTCTTCCTCGTTCTGGAGCAACCAGTGGACTTAATTTATGATAAAATTACCCTCTTTTTTCCTTAACAATAACACATTGTATATACCTTGCATACTGGGCACACAGAATTGTTTCCCTTTGCCCTTGTTGCTTCTTATAGTTTCATTTACACACATTGATTATAATTTTTAACTAGTAATAACTTTGACTTTATAGAGGAAGCTAAGACATAGGTAATTATGAACTATGTGTCATATGCCAGCATTTTGTAGCTGACTGGCAAAGTTTATGAATATACCATCTCATAATTTTCATAGGGATTTGCTTTCTTATAGTACAGATTCTCATTGTGGCAAAAAAGAACGTGTTTATTAATGGTTTCAAATATCTAGCTTCTTTTTACCAAGTAAAATAAGCAGCTAAAGTATATAAACTTAAATGTATGCTTAGTAATTAATATTTCAGTGTTTAATCTTACTTAGAAATGATCTAGATATTTAGTGAATATGTATTACTTAATTTAGCATGTAAATGTACAATTGTAAGTTACCAAAATGGTTTTGGAAACTATTTTTAAGCAGATATACTATAAAATACAATTATTATTGAAATAAACCAATCATATAAGATGCCTTGCTTCTTGTTAGCCTGCCTAGAGCTTCCCCAGGCCAACAGCCTCCAATCAGGGCATATCTGAGTTAGAAACCCTTCATCTGTGCTTCTGTAATAATCTGTGTGTGTGTGTGTGTGTGTGTGTGTGTGTGTGTGTGTGTGTCTGATTGTTTTGTATATCTACATAGTAATTGTTTCCTTAATTGTTTATATCAACTGAGCGGTGACATCCTTGCTTGCAAAACTGTGGCCTTTAACCTCTTTATCTCATATATTTAGCACTGTTCTAGTACACAATGGGATCAATAAATGTTTTTGAATGATGGATTTGAGTGAATGCACTTTCTTGTTTAGGTAAAGTACTAAAAACAGATTAGATATAAGCCTTTCCATTCTCACAGTCAAGAAATCAACTAGGGCTTTGATAATTCTATGACATATAACAGACTGTGAAGTAGAAAAGACTGAGAAATAAAGGACAGTGAAGATTAGAGCTGAGTGCCCACTACAGGGAAGTAACTCATATCAAAGAGAATCATTCAAAAGTCAGTGCAAGCATAGGTGCTATGGTTTGTTTAAATAATTTATTCAGTTCTACACCCAATGCACCAGGGGTGGGGAATTTTCTGCTCTATTTTTCTAGACACGAGATGAAGCTGTTAAAAAACAAAATTCAACTGAGTAAACTTTAAAGATCTTCTTGGATTTCTTCAGTGGTTCATGAATCAGGCAGCATCCCATGTTAGCAGATAGAAAGGAGCTCCAAAGAACTGAAGACAGCAGGAGACTTTTATGGGCTGAAGTGAGCAGGGACAAGGAAAGAGCAGATTACCTCATTTTCTTTGGAGGACAGAAGGGGTCGAACAGGCAAATTTCACTAGTGCTGACCAGGAAATTCGGATTGACCAGTTTAAGATTGTACTCCAGGGAGACGTTGACATTGCAGTTAGGTAAGGTGATAAGTTTTGGTGTGCTGGTGTGGAGCATAGTACAATGACTCCATTTTGGGCCTTTTAAAAGGAAGTTACCACCAACATTATTTCTACTTTCAAAAATGTTGCTGAAAAGGAAAATCTGAGATAAATGATAGAAAAAAAAGCTTTTGTGACGCATTCGCTTTAGATATTGCTTAAGTTTTTAAATGAGATTCTCTCATTTGGACTCTTTGACTAAGAGAAGAATGTGCAATTTTATGTTTTGTTTTTGTAGTTATTTTGGTTTTTCTGATTGATAGTCTTCCCTGCTTTGCAATAAATAAGTAAGTAAATAAATAAATAAATCTTCCCTTCCGTATTCTATATATTTTTAGATGTCCAGATAATTTTTTTTAAAATGTTTATTTATTTTGAGAGAGAGAGAGAGAGAGAGAGAGAGTGAGAGCAAGTAGGGGAGGGGCAGAGAGAGAGGGAGAACAGGGAATCCCAAGCAGGCTCCACACTGCCAGTGCAGAGCCTGACACAGGGCTTGAACCCACGAACCATGAGATCATGACCTGAGCCGAAACCAAAAGTCAGATGCTCAACTGACTGAGCCACCCAGGGGCCCCTAAATATCCAAATAGATTTTACATTGTGATAATAACCAGAGCTAAGATTAAGTTGAACTAATTTAAAAATCACATAGAAATTTTTCTAATATTTTCATCCAGGGAGATTTAAGTATAGATATTTCCAGGCAAAAGAGAAGTATGCTGTGTATTTAAAATATATTTCTAGTGATAAACATTGGTGAGCGTAGAAAGTGCAAGCCTTCTTTTAATGCTCCACTCAAAAACTCCACACGTATCCCATGGGAAAACTGAGTGGAAGAACATGGAAAAACGTGCCTGGAAAAGGTGGAGTATTTTTTTGCTCATCAAGGTTGAAGGGCTTACCCACATGCCTCACCATCCCCCTCGAAATGTTGGGGAACATTTTCACATACGTGGAATCACTTTATCCTTAGAAAACTCTGTGGAGTAGACAAGACAGTTTTGTCCCCATTTTGTGTGAAGGAAAATGATGTCCTGAGTGATTAAATGACTTCAACAGCTAGTAGGGGTGTATCCCTTCAGCAGAAAACAGCCATCCAGTTTTGCTTCATGGTTAAGACTGAATTTACCTGTTGCCCAGCTTCATGCACAAGTGGAGTGATCTTCTCTCCAGAACTGCAGTAGGCAAGCTGATATTCATAATCAGATTTCATGAGATGCAGAGGAATTATGAAATGGAATACGGTGCTGGAGGTCCTTACACATGCAGATAATCCACAGGGAGTTATCTTCAATTGCTTGTTTTTTTTTTTTGAATTATTTTTTAGTGTTTACTAATTTTTTTTTTTGAGAGAGAGAGAGAGACAGAGCATGAGCAGGGGAGAGGCAGAGAGAGAGAGAGAGAGAGAGAGAGAGAGAGAGGCACAGAATCTGAAGCAGGCTCCAGGCTCCAAGCTGTCAGCACAGAGCCTGATGTGGGGCTCGAACTCACAAACCATGAGGTCATGACCTGAGCTGAAGTCAGACGCTAAACGGACTGAGCCACTCTGTTGCCCCTTCAATTGCCTCTTTCTAATCTTAGTGCTTCAAAACATGCCCTTGAAGGAGAAGGGATCAGATTACTCATTTCTTTAGATGACTGGTGTATCCTACTTTAGGAAATTAGAGTAGAATGTCCTAAGTGTAGTTAACATTGAGGAGCTATAGCCCAAGAATCATGATTTTGGTTTTGGTGCCCGCATATGCCTTCTATGTATTTCCGTATAGTTACTAACTGTAAAGGACTTCACATGATAATAGCTACGTGGACTTGGGATACTGTAAGCACTAGGTTGATTTCAGAGAAGAAAGAAAAGTGTTTGAATCTCTGCTGTCTTCTGCTATAAAGAAAAGACAATTTGGCGAACCAGCTTCATTTTTGCAGAACGTTTTAGAACAAGAGTGAGCACAGAGGTACTCTGGCACTACCCGCCATCACCAGCAAATACAGACTTGAGTGTTTGTTTCTTCAGGTTCTGCCATTAACTCAGCAGAGAGAAGGGGTACTAAGGGACCTGCTCCCTCTCATCGCCTCTGGTCACTTCACATTTTACTCCTGAAACCCACTGAACCTTTAAAAAGTGAAGTTTGTGCAAAAGTTTTGTTACACTTGTTGTTTCATGACTTCACACATTATAGTGTTTTCTCTCATACTTAATGCCAACAACAGAAGCAAAAGCGACAAAGCCCCAAAACAGCCATATGGAATTTGTGACTACTGTTGCTAAAAAATGATCAGGTATACTATTTCCATCATTTGCTCATGGTGTTTCCTTAGTATCTTGGACCATGTCACCCAGATAATAACTACAGAGTAAATATTTGTTGAATGAAAGAATAAATGGGTTAATAAAGGAGGAACGACTAGCAGCATCTCCTGATATTTCAGGCACTGTGTTATGTTCTGGAATATTATGGTGAATAAAACAGACAAGGTCTGTGCCTTTGGGAAGTTTGTAGTCTAGCGTACGGCGCATCCATCAAGGGTCATACACATGTGTAATTATAAACTATGCTCAGTCCTGTGGAGGGATGTTATCTCTTTGAGAAAGTTTTCTACATTTTTTGATCAGACAGGTTTTGTTGCTTGAAGAAATGGTTTGATTCACCTTATATAGTTGATCCCAGCTGATCAATTTCTTCTTTTCATTTTATTTGTCAAGAAACTCAGATCTAATTTGAGTCTAATTTCAGAAATCATGACTTATGATGAACACGTTTGTGTTCTCATTTTTATTGATCTTAACAGTCTAGATGTTAACTTATTCATTCAATAAATACGTACGGAGTATCTACTAAGTACCGTGCTGCATACTAGGCAAATAGTATTGAACAAAACAAACACTGTCCGACCCTTGTAGAGGTTACAGTACAGAGGGAGAAAGAAATTAAATAGTAATTGTATAAGCAATTATAATACCCCTGTGTGAGAAGTCTTATGGGTGAAGGGGGCACATGGTGGTATGAGAGAGAATAATGGAGGAGGAGGGAGATTTTTTCTTTCTCCAAGGAACTGATATTTTAAATGCAGAACTGAGAGGTAAATTGTGCAGATGATGAGAGAGAGAGAAAGAGAGAGAGGGAGAGAGGGTAGAGAGGGGGCTTGAGAGTTAGAGGACAGTAGAGGAATGCCTGAACCATTGTAGGCAAGGGGTACTTAGAATCTCTTGATGTGGAAAGATCCACTGTTTAATAACTAAAAGAAAGCCTAGCTGGTTGGTACTTACTGAGCTAAAAGGAGAGGGAAAGTAGATGGCCATACAAAACTTAGAAGGCTACTTTTAGGATTTGATTTTTATCTTAAGATTATTTAAAAAGCTGTTAAAAGGTTTTCATGGAGGAGATGACATGATTAGAAGTACATTTTATTATGTGTGCTCTCTCAGCTGCCTGTGAAATGAATTGGAAAGAAACAAATGGGGACTTTTAAAACATTTTATTTAAAAAATTGAAATCAGCCATTCTTGTTTTGCTTGGGATTTCACTGAGTATAATGTAACCTTTTTGTTTAAATTTATAGTTTTTTACTATAAGGAATGTTCTCTTGTCCTATTTTGGTTATTTTAAATAGGCCATTTAAACAGATCATTGAATGTTGTCAGGGATTTTTGAGAGGAACCTTTGAAGGTAGATGACTAAAAGGAGAAAAGAATAATGGAAAATAAGAAACAATGTTGGGGAAAAAAGAGCCTGAATGCACCAAAAGTACTGTTTTACAAGTTTGTTAATGGCTGGTCATACATACCTGAACTTGACTGGAGATTCAGTCTTCATCTTTGTTCATCCAGGGATGAACAAAAGCCTCATTAGTATAGTAGGACATCAATATATGTTTGGAGAATTAATTAATTAATTAAGACATTCTTATCTTTTCCAAAAGTTCTTACATTCCATAAAGGAAGCTATATTGGGGAAATTTTTCTTTTGTTCCTTTCCCCTGCCTTATCTTTCTATTAGAGCAGAGATGATTATGAGGTCTATGAAGCTATGGATTTTTTTTTTTTTTTTTGAGGTGGGAGAGGGCAATAAAGCAATAAGTACAGCAATATGGCCTTTTCTTTTTCCCATGATGGAACTGAGTGTATTTCTGTGGGTTCCTTTTTGGTGCAACTTTATATACTCTCCAGTCTGCACAGAAGCCAGCTCTGAAGTTTGAAATCTTAAATCCCATAATGGTTTCCTTAAGAAGACTGACAGAGTGTGCCTGCCTATGACTTCATGTTTGCAGGCAAAGGCAGAGGCAAATGTAGTCTATCTACACTTCAGTCATGCTGTCACTTAGGTGGCTCATTTGCTCCGATAAGAGCTCTAACTGCCTTATTAGTCTCTCACACATATTTGTCTGGCAATGAAATCATTCTTCTCTCGTTAGGGACATGCACGATGTTGGACAAGAAGTGCCTCAGGCTATCTCTCAATACTCTATCACAGCCAGACCATCCACCAAAAAACCTTTCAAAATGCACTCCAGCTACTTCACACACAAAGCACCCACAGCTACATTAAGATGCTAATGACCGTGCTGATGATTCCAGCATAAAGATGCTGGAGAGTGACCGAGAAACGTTACATTTCAAGTGACTGGACATTTTATTTCTATGAAGTCTTCCCCCTGCAGGTTTTCAATACAGAAAGATAAATTTTATTTTATTTTTATCACTGAAGAGTGTATTAGTTATGATGGGCTGGATATGGAAATAGGGTGTTCTGAATGTTATCTCAAGATCTCTCTTTCAGCTGCATGAAAAGAAGCTGCCCTTGACCTCCAGACCTACTTACAACCCCTCTGGGAGAGGAGATTTAGATATCTTGTCTGGATCCTGGGCCTTGTTATTAGCCCTTCATCTCTGCCCTCTCTAGTTACTCAGAGCCTCTCCAGTGGCTCATATGTTTCCAGGAAGCTGTGCCTACTCCAAGATACATGGTGCAATAAATTATTCAATAAAAAGAGTTTTTAGTAAAAGTTTACTACAAAAATAAACTTCCCATCCTCTCTCTACATCTGCTTCTTATTGGTCTTTTCCCTCTCAATCAATGGCACCTCCATCCACCATCGAGGTACAAACATGGATATCGTACTCAATGCCTGTGTCTCTTTTCCACTTCTCACATCTGTCCATGAAGTCCTGTCAATTGTAATTTTAAAATATCTCTTACATCTGAGATTTTCTTCATTTCCATGGTTACTGCTCGATTTCAAGACATCTCTTTTAAATCAAGTAATATAATGACCTCCTAATGAGTTAATACATATATCTAGTAAGGGAGAGTTTACTAAGACAACACATTTATATTTATATATAAATGTATTGTGTATTTATGTAATATATTTATATATAAAAGTATTTATATTTTACCAGTAAACAGGTAGAAAATATGATTTAAAAAAATTCTCAGGAATAAACTTAATGACAGATGTTAATATTTTTGCATAAATTAAACCTCAAAGCCTTATTGGAATACTGAGAATGTATAAGAAGTTATCTACCAAATGCAGAGCTGTGACATATTCTTAGATGTGGTAGATGGCTATTCCATGTTTTATTTTCTAGTTTAATCCCAAATAAAATGTCATGAAGAGTAAGTTTTAGATACAAAAAGAAATATGTCTAATAAGATACAAACAGATCTACGCACAAGCAAATGATGGTTAAAATAAACCAAAGAATATTTGGAAACGTAGCCAGGCTCAAAATCAAGTGAAAGAAATCACCACAAGACAAAAATGAAGGACAACATGCAATATCAGAGCTGTGAGCAGGGACTTCTGCCAACATCCCCATGGGGTAATTGAACATACATTGAGATCTTAACAGCTTCTTTGTGTTTTATTTTTATTTTTGTTTTTGTTTTTAAAGTTTATTTATTTTGAGAGAGTGTGAGAGAGAGAGAGAGAACCTCCATAAGTGGGGGAGGAGCAGAGAGAGAGGAGAGAGAGAATCTCAGCATGCTCAGCATTGTCAGTGCAGAGCCTGACATGCGGCTCAAACTCACGAACTCTGAGATCATGACCTGAACTGAAGTCAAGAGTCTGACTCTTAACCAAATGGGCCATCCAGGCACCCCTTGGTTTGTGTTTTAGATGCACAGAGAAGGAGAAATGTGTAGCCATAGGTCTCAAATGCCTAGGAAACTACTACTAAGCTTCTTGCCTACAGCCAGAATCATCAAGGGCTGTCCCATCCCTGAAATGAATACCAGAAAAGCTTCATTCACTGCCGCTAGGAAGTAGCAAGGAAGTTTATCTTCCATTAGCTTGTCCATGGGTGAAAAATACCCTTGAGAAATGAAAACTTCAGGGGTGCCTGTGTGGCTCAGTTTGTCGACTGTCCAACTCTTGATTTCAGTTCAGGTTCCCAGTGTTGTGGGATTGAACCCCATGTTAGGCTCTGTGCTGAGCATGGAGCTTGCTTGAGATTTTCTCTCTCTCTTACTCTTCTCCTCTCCCCTGTTTGCGCTCTCTCTTAAAATTTTTTTTCAGAATTGTGTCAGTTGCATATGATGCATTTAAAGGGTCAAGAAATTAAGAGCCAGTGAAATACCTGGGACTTGCAATATTGTGCAAGAAACTGCTATGGCAGACATTTCCATAGTCCAGAGGACCTTTGACTTCACAAGAAAGGAATACAGAATGACAAGACGAGGATAACTCATAGTGAATGAACCATTGTGGGAGACAGTCACAGATCCAGTAACTAGAAGAACTTAGATGCTTAGAACTAGAAATAACAAAAGGCTGAAAGAAAGTTTACTGTCAGTTTATTGAAACTATTCAAAGAGAAAAAGAACAAAAATGTATAAAAGATAGGAACCAAAAATGTATGAAAAGAATTAGAGAGTTTGGAAAGGTCTCACTACAAAAAGTCCCTATGTAAAAAAAACATTCTGAATGCAAAGCCTGAACAGTAAACAACACACAAATGAAAAGTGAATTCATGAACTGGACGACAAGTCTGGGGAAGTCACTTAGAATGCATCATTGGGAGAGAAAGTGATGGAAAACATTAAAATATTAGTTAAGGGATGTGGAAACCACAGTGAGAGCCCATGTATATCTAGTAGGCAATCTTTTCATTGGTCTTGGCTAAGAATTTTCTAAAGTTGAATAAAAACATGAATTCTCAAATTGAGGGAGTACTTTGAGTCTTAAGCAGGAAAAAAATGAAAACAAATGACACTCAGAGAAATCATGGTGAAGTGGCATGATCTTAAAAGATAAAATTCTTATAAAAGCTCACAGAAAGAAAATAGACTACTTATAAGAATACATTTTATTTATTTTATTTTATTTTATTTTTTAAGAATACATTTTAAAAAGGCAGCACACTTCTTATCAGTGATGATAGATCTCAAAATATAAGGGGATCATATCCTCAAAATGCTGAAGGAAAATAATGTTGAATAATTTAGATTTTTAAATGTGTGTTATTTCATTACAATCTACTCTGAATAGTTAAGGCTCTTCTGTGGGTTAGTCTAACACAATGAAAGTTCATTTCTCATACTTTCCCAGTTTGCTGCAGGTAACTCCCCACGTTAACATTTTTCTGTGCTCTGACTCTTTGATTTTGACTGCTCCAATCTCTTGGTTCTAGGACCTCACCATGAAACCTCTGTGCTTTCTGCATCAGGAAAGGAAAGGACATGGAGAGCTTAGACCTGTTTCTTTTCTGCCCAGAACTGACAAGTCACTTCCACTTGCAGATCACTGGCTGGAACTAGTCAATTAGCCCCATCTAATTAAAAAAAAAAAATTAATGTATATTTATTTTTGAGACAGAGGGAGACAGAGCGCGAGTGGAGGAGGGGCAGAGAGAGAGGGAGACACAGAATCTGAAACAGGCTTCAGGCTCTGAGCTGTCAGCACAGGGCCCGATGTGGGGCTCGAACCCATGAACTGCGAGATCATGACCTTAGCCAAAGCTAGACACTGAACCGACTGAGCCACCCAGGCGCCCCTAGCCCCACCTAATTTTAAGGAAAATTAACATTGGAAAGTGTTGTCTTTCAGTTGCCTGGAAAGAGAGGCAAATCAGATATGGTAAGCACAAATAATGTCTACCATAGTGGAGCTCTCTTGACATCACATCTTCAGTTCACTCTTCTTTCCAAACACTGAGCCTACTACTCTCCTTCTTAGCCGAGAAAACACGCATGTTTTATGCAGTCATCGCATCATGTTCTAAGCCCCGGATCTCTGGAGATGCAAAGTAGTCCCTATTTGAAAGTCAGTTAGATCCAGGTAAAGCTCTTCTTGGTCCAGGGAACTATGATTAAAAAAAAATTCTAGTGCTCGCTTCGGCAGCACATATACTAAAAAAAAAAATTCTAAACCCTTAGGGGCTCCCGGGTTGCTCAGTTGTTTAAGCATCTGACTTTGGCTCAGGTCATGATTTTGCTGTGAGTTCAAGCCCCACGTCAGGATCAGTGCTGACAGCTCAGAACCTGGAGCCTGCTTCAGATTCTGTGTGTGTCTCTCTCTCTGCCCCTCCCTGGATCACACACATACTCTCTCTCTCTCTCTCTCTCTCTCAAAAATAAACATTAAAGAAGATTTTAAAAAAAAATTCTAAACCCTTGGGGCACCTGGGTGGCTCAGTTGGTTGAGCATTCAACTTCGACTCAAGTCATGATCTCAGTTCATGGGTTCCAGTCCCATGTAGGACTCTGTGCTGACAACTCAGAGCCTGGAGCCTGCTTCAGATTCTGTCTCTCTTTCTCTCTCTCTGCCCCTCCCCTTTTCACACTCTGTCTCTCTCTCTCTCAAAAATAAATAAACATTAAAACAACTTTTTTAACATTCTAAACACTTAAAACATAATTTATGGTGGTGGCGTGAGTTTTGGTTAAGCACAGTAAGTACTTGCACTCAGGAATAGGGTTAATGTAAAATACACAGTAGTCACTAGTCTGTAACAACTCTGAAATCCTGATGGTAGATATTGTGAGGGTGCTCTAACCTAGAGTTGTGGGATGTTTTTAATGAGGCCCCGATGTGATCTCTAAAGGCACTCCTTACCCATATTTTTCTCTAGCCTCTGGCTCTACTTTATGGAGAGTTGCTTCCTTTTTGTTATTCCTCTTGTTCATACCTAAAGTGCTGTCATGAAATGTGCCCTCCTTGGGAGGTACACTTCTTGCTCATCCTGCTACCTGCTCATAGAAAGTTGGATGCTCGAGGGTTATTTTAAATCTTGAACAGTCACAAGAATTTATAGTTTAAGCTTTTAGTATAACTGTGTCAAAATTTATTAAGCTTCATTTTTATTTGATTGAAGTCAGTGCCGTATGCCAAGTATTACTCCTAGAGTTCTTTCCAAAGTAAGATTCTCCAGATATGCCCTATATCTTCGCTTTCTTCTTTGCGTATCTTTTTCTCTCGCAACTTAATGAGAGCTAAAATGCAGATGTCAGGCCTCTGAGGAATGGATAATCCTTTATTCTTACCTCTGCATGGAGTAATTTTATCCAATTGGAAAGTTTTATTGGAGGTTTTTCCCTCAATGCCTTTGTTTCAATTTTACATTGTATTGCTCACAACACAAGAAGATTTTTTCCAGCATTGCAAAGTTCTGAATTTCTGAATTGCTGGACTTCATAGGTGATCTGAATTTCAAAACCATGAACTTAAACTGGTACCAGTCTGCAAATTTGTATGATTATCTTGAGATTTGCTCAGGATTTTAGATGTAATTCTGGAGAAAACAAATAGCTGGATTGATCCAGGCCATGGGTTTATCAGCCTGTTGTATTAGGAAAATAATTGGGTAAAAGACTTGAGTGTATTTATGAAATAGTGTCATACACAATGGAGTAAAGAGTCTATGGTGAACTAAGACCCATAGCAAAGGGTCTGTAGAAAAGAAATAAGGCATTTAAGATTGGTTGTCTCTGTGGAAAGGAAGACAAGTAGCTTTCTTTTCTTGGACCCTGGCTCTACTTGCATGCAAGTTGACTGAATGCAGAATTGGGCAGCTAGAATTGTCATTCCAGAAGGTATATTAATTTAGCAGCACAGAAACCAGCATGAAATACTGAGGTACTGTGCCCCATCTTCCTCCCAGAGGAATTTGAATTCTTCATGGAAGATAATACTGTTCTTCCTGGGTATGTTGCTATGGTTTACTGTCTGCTTTTATCCTCAGATTTTCAAGAATCCAAAATATTTCCAGCTTTTTGGACCACAAAGACAAGACAAAAGAGACAGAGAGAGAATGGGAAAAGAGTATACCTTTGGCGGGTATCACTATCAACAGTCCATCTCAAATATTTAGAGAAAGCACCACCATGTGGTTAACACACGATTATATATGTGTTACTGTGTTAGGTATGAAAACTAAATCTGAGATATTGGAGGGTTAACAGTAGATAATAATATCTGGACACAGGAACCTATACAGTGTGATATACATCATTCATTAATGGCTAGAAGGTAATCTTTTTCTCCAAATTTTCTGTAAGGAAGTTCATCTACTTGTTATCCCTTGAGATAATAACATACTTTTTAATATTTTATAGGTTGCAGTCTCCTGAAATATACCCTTGGAAGTTTATTTCCAGACTCAATCTCTGATCCACCTTAACGCAAAATAGTCTAAGATTGGCTTTCTGCCATATTGTACAGCATCCGTGAGCCAGTAGGCCTATAGCTCTCATAGCACAGCCTGGTTGGAGTCAGGTAGAAAAAAAGGGGGAGGTGCATAGTGTGCAGTAATCAGGGTCTAAGCAATGTCTATGTTTCATTCTTTGTTGCTTAGACCCAAAGTGCAAGAGGAAAATCAAACTCTGTATCATTCTACTAAAAAAATAGAAACGTTAATGACAAAAGAAGGGAAATAAAAAGTGTGCCCTGGGCTATTCCCAAGACTAGGATGAATAAAATAATTGCATACTGTGTAACTCATCTTTAAGTCATATCTTTCTACCTAATTTAGAGCTGTTGTTATTCAGCAACAAAAGGCATGCAGCTTCCTGTTGCCTATTGTTATTTTTTTTAATGTTTATTTTTATATTTGAGAGAGAGAGAGAGAGAGAGAAAGAGAGAGAGAAAGAGAGAGCGCCAGCAGGGGAGGGGCGGGAAGAGATGGAGACACATTGTGAAGCAAGCTCCAGGCTCTGAGCTGTCAGCACAGAGCCCAACGTGGGGCAGGGCTCAAACCCACGATTGATGAGATCATGACCTGAGGTGAAGTCGGATGCTTAGTGGACTGAGCCACCCAGGTGGCCCTTCCTGTTGCCTTAGTAAACAAAAAATCTTCAGTGTTGTCCTGAGTATAATCATATCTATTTAAGCTAGTATCGTAAATGTAGTCAGTCACCTCCAACACAGATGGATTCCACGTGATACATTAAGTCATCAGATCTGTGGCCCAAGCCAGAACGAGTGTCCTTTGTATTCAGTCAGCTATCTCAGGAGTTAGGTTTGTCTCGGCTTTGTCTTTCCCATGTACTACCTGTCTAGTGAGAGTAAATCATTCTGTTCCCCTTATAAATCCGGTGGGAGAATGTCAACTCTGTTATGAAGTCAAGAATCGGTATAGATTCACATTAGGACATCCTATCTTGTTACTATGCATAAAAGGCCATTTTTTTTTCTAGTTCTTGATCTCTGAAAGGAATACAATTAATGAGAATATTGGATTCACAGAAACCTCTGAGTCAGGATGTCTGTGGATGCCAGCATTGTGATTATGGCTTCATCACTTGACAATCAGAGATGATTTTTAAGAGTTCCCACATGAGCATATATTGCACATTACAATTTTTTCTTATAATCTTGAATCAGCTGAGAAATCTTGTTAATTGCTTAAGCTACTCCAGGCTTGTTTGGATGGAATATCACCCTGAAACCTATTAGCTCACTTCTCTCTCAGCATGGCCAGTTATACAGGCCTGAGCATCAATTCCAGAAAAGTTATTTTTTAGGATGTCATTCAACATTTCATCAAGTCCCATCACACTTGGTGCCTTGAAAATATCCTCTATAATCTTTCTTCCCCCCGAAGCGTGTATAAACAAATATAATTCCTTGTTAGATGCTAATTGCAACTGCCATATAACTGGGCCTCTGAAACTTTCTAAAAACATTATCCATATGTCAAGGTCCTCCCCTAACTGCCTAATTATCCTAATGAGAGACTTATTTTTTTCTTCCTCCTGCTGACTACACCCCATCTATTTTGCAAGCTAAATATCCACTATAAAAATATCTTCAGGATGGTTCAAGATTACCAGCAGCGTTTCAGTGATAATGACTGTAATAGGTTGCCTTACAAAGCATCAGTGGTATAGGTTGTGTGAAGCTGGAAAATCTCCCTCATCTTTGGTATGTTTCTAAATTAACTCATTTTACTTAGTAGTTAAGAAACCTTCTGGAAAACAAATAAACAAGTCTATGTGACATCTGTCAATGCTTATGCATATCAGAACATCCCTGGAAGACTTTGGGTGTATGAGAATGCTGTGATGCAAAATTTCAAGGAAGCATGTAGGGGCTCTTGTTTTAACTTCACTCAGTGTAATGGATGCTGTAGTATGTTGCCAGGACCCCTATTTTAGAACCTTCCCCCAGCTGCCAAAATATTGACTGCCAATGTCTCACAGCTGAATTTGCTTCCTTGGCCAACTCCTGGCACCAAAAATCTTGGGTTAAGTCCCTGTCTAGAAATTGCCCTCAGTGGAGGGGAGCTGCCTTGGTCAAGATTATACCCTGATCCCTGTGGGGTTGGCTGAGGCTCTGTGGCAAACCTCTTAGTTCTTTTTCTCCCATTGTCTACAAATCCCTCTTGCTCCACTTCCTTGTAGGTGATAAAGGATGGAGATCATATCCCCAATAGATGTCTTGCACACAGATCTCTGGACCTGAAGTAAGTGGATATTGTAGGAGTTGTGCTGCTGATATTATAGCAGATATTGGAAAAAGGGAACACTCAGATATTTCGAGGACTATTGGACTATATGGTCCCAGCTGACCTTGATACCTCGGCTTCCGAAGTGTCATCATGATCCCTGGATTAGAATCAGAGCATAGGTGCACCAGGTATTAAATAAAGTTCTGGCATAAGTTTATCAGAGTGAAGTTAAGCATCTTGATGAAAGACATTCATGAAATACATGCTAATATATTTAGTATATATGCTAGTATATATGTCAGAGTCCAAGCTGAAATTTTATTGCAAATCTATCTGGTTCCACATGACATCCTCTCCCAGTTTTTCCCCCTCTCAAAGTTTATAGGTGCAACATGTACCTAAGAACTATAAAAACTAAATCATACATTGAGAAGAATAATACCATTTCAGCTGACATAAGAATTGATGGCCTCTGGTTTGCTTTTTAGAAGTTTAGAGCATTTCCCTGAAGAGAATAGATAAGTAAAAATTAAAATTCATGTAAGATGAAAGATGAAGGGATATGTGATCAAAGTCCATAAATCATGAAAGGTACACACAGCTTTGCCCAAAACAGAAGTACCAGGAGATTTGGGATTGGTCTTAGGCTTTGTAAAGGAAGGCACAACTTACGATAGTTATATTCCTCTTTACTGCAAAGATAGATATTAAGTGTGGAATGTGGATATACTCAGGAAGATGTTAGTATTCCTGAATATTTATGTCTGTCTGATACACCCTCTTAGGTGACAGGAGTCCCAGAGTGTTAGAGACAGGCTGTGGCACAATGCTCTGAGACCTTGGCCTGGTGTGAAGGCGGGGGATAGACAGTGCTGGGGGGAATCAGAGAGGCCACAGGGGCAAAAACAAAAGCAAAAGTAAGTTGTCAGAGCAAATGTCAGAACTTAGCAGAATCTGTATACCAGAAAAACGGGATGGCATTCTGGGGAAAATGCCCAGGGATAAGGCTGAAGGCAAAACTCACAGGAATTCCTTGACTCAAGGGACTAAATAACTGGCCCAACACCTCCCTTGCAAGAAAAAGAGAAATCTGTAAAAGGCCTAGCAGGAGAGAAGGAACTCAGAGCTTGCTCTCAGGTCTCAGTAATTGATGAGAAACATGGAAATGCTTTTGAAGAGTTTTGTTTTATCCCCAAAATTTGTGTAAATTTTGAATTTTAAAAATAATATTATTATGTTTGTTTTACTGTTAAAAAGTGTTTTGTTCCTGATAAATTTTGAAATAATATTATGCCTCCAAGAAAACGTGTCATGTATGTTTTCCCTAGTAACAACTAGCACTTTAAGGGATTTCTCCCGTCATTTCCAAAGAACAGAAAGGAGTATTTTGGATATTGGATCTTACTGGGGCCATATATAATTGCTGTTTGTGTGTCTGCTCTCTGTGTCCATTCTTTCTTCTAAACACTGCTCTGATTCTTTTTTGTGGAATTACTCTTTCACGTTGATACAGTCTAGTGAGGATTCTAGTCTGGTGACCAGACTTCATTACCCAAGAGGTAGGTCCTGGACATAAAGTTGGCTAAAAACAAATTTCTATCCTGGATTTAATTTTTACACAGAGCGATTTAAATCAGTGAGCATTTGTTGATCCTACTGGCACATCCGCTGACTGTTAGAAATCTATTTTGAAGAGTGACAGAATCAAAGAGTAATAGGAAACTTCTGTACTTCAGTTGTTGACAGATCAAATCAAATAAAAATAAGCATTTAGAGAATTGGAGATAATAGATCTGAATATGTGTGTTAGTATGTGTTTGTCAGATGCAGTATGCAAGACAAATGAAGTGCACCTTCTTTATGTTTTTATTTTTGAAATCCACTTTATTAATATTAGAAAATTTTTAATGAATTGGTGATACACTGAACCATAATAAAAGTTATAATAAATTTGGAAAAAGGGATATACTACATTTTATGACAATAAAACAATAAAACTTGAAATTTTTTCATTTAAATGTTTTTTATGTTTATTTTTTTTATTTTGAGAGAAAGAGAGAGAGAGAGAGAGAATGAGTGTAAGAAAGGCAGAGAGAGAGAGGGAGAGAGAATCCCAAGCAGGTTCTGTGCTCTCAGCACAGAGCTGGATGCAGGGCTCAGACTCACGAACCATGAGATCATGACCTGAACCAAAATCAAGAATCGAATGCTTAACTGACTGAACCATCCAGGCACCCTGAAAATAACCTTAAAATTTAAATAAGCTAAACAAACAAAAGAAACTAAAGAGTTAATTGGAAATAGAAGTTACTACTTTTCTAAACAAGCATTATTGAAATTAGAATTCAAAATTGTTTGCATTATTTTCAGGAAGGTGAACATAAAACTCCACATATCAAGATGTATGTGGTCCAGTCCAAACTGTTTACAGAAGAAAATTAATAGTTACATACTTTTAATTATTAAATATTATGAGAAATAAATCAAACATCCTTTAAGCAAGTTTTAAAGGAGTAGAATTCCGTGTGTGCAAAAACCCATAGAAGTAATTTCATATGAACTGAAGAGTAAAAGGTCATCCTATGTTATGAAAATACAATTGTTTTTTTTTTTTTACCCAGCTTGAACATTATTGTTCATTTTTAAAAAATTTTTAATATTTATTTATTTTGAGAGAGAGAGACAGAGCATGAGCAGGGGAGGGGCAAAGAGAGAGGGAGACACAGAATCTAAAGCAGGCTCCAGACTCTGAGCTGTCAGCACAGAGCCTGAGGCGAGACTTGAACCCATGAGGGATATCATGACCTGAGCTGAAGTCGGTTGCTCAACTGACTGAGCCACCCAGGCGCCCCAAACATTATTGTTAATTTTTATTCATCTTTCTTGATTGCTAGAAAATTCTTTCATATTTTCTTCTTAAAATTAAAAAATTGTGTCAACTTATTTTTGCTTTCATATTCGATAAATGAATTATTCAAAAAAATTTTTCAATGTTTATATATTTTTGAGAGAAAGAGAGAGAGAGCATGAACAGAGGAGGGGCATAGATAGAGGGAGACACAGAATCTGAAGGAGGCTCCAGGCTCTGTGCTGACAGCTCAGACATGGGGTTCGAATCCATGAACCACGAGATGATGACCTGAGCTGAAGTTAGAGGCTTAACCAACAGAGCCACCCAGGGGCCCCGATAAATAGGTTATTCAAATGATATTTTGTATTTATTTGTCCATCTATATGTTCATTTTTGTTCACCATGACTTCAGAAATTGTATGGAATGGGAAAAATGTTTTATCCTTTTTAATATCTTTTTTGGCATTTTAACTAGCACAGGGGTTGATTATGCATATTTCTAAGGTCAGAATGCATTTACCCTTCTCTTACCTTACTCTTCCCAGTATTTATTTCTGAAAACACATTGTACCAGTAATGGCATGTTTCAAGAAAAGCCCATTAATAAGAACTAAGAATTCTATGTTTTATTTTATAGGCTAAGGAAACATTCAATAGAGGAGTTTTAATAGAACAATGACATTGCGCTCTTCAAAAACTGGCATTAGTCTTTGTCTAAAAGCTCACATAACCCAAATCCAATTCAGGTTGCTTTAAAAAGTCTAATGTTCCATTTACTGCACTGCAACATTTTCTTTCTAATTGAAATGCTTCCAAATGGGTAAAATGGAGGTGTTAATATTAGAAGTCTTTAAACCCACAGCTAATATCATCCTCAATGGGGAAAAACTGAGAGCTTTTCCTGGATGGTCAGGAACAAGAGAGATGTCCGTTCTCACCACTGTTGTTTAACATGGTACTGGAAGTCCTAGCCCTAGCAATCAGACAACAAAAAGAAATAAGCATACAAATTGGCAAGGAAGAAGTAATAGAACTTTTACTATTTGCAGATGACTTGCTACCCTCAAAAGAAAACCTGAAAAATGCTAAAAAATTGCTAGAACTGATACACAAATTTAGTAGTTGCAGGATATAAAATCAATGTACAGAAATATGTTGCATTTCTATACATCAATAGTGAAACAGCAGAAAGTGAAATCAAGGAATCAATCCCATTTACAATTTTACCAAAAACTATAAGATACCTAGGAATAAACCTAACCAAAGATGTGAAAGATCTGTACTCTGAAAACTATAAACACTGATGAAATAAATTGAAGAAGATGACACAAAGAAATGGAAAGACATTCCATGTTCATGGATTGGAAGAACAGATATTGCTAAAATGTCTACATTACCCAAAGCAATCTATATATTTAAGGTAATCCCTGTCCAAATACCAACAGCGTTTTTCACAGAAGAACAAACAATCCTAAAATTTGTGTGGAACCACAAAAGACCTCGAATAGCCAAGGCAATCTTAAAAAAGCAAAACAAAGCTGGAGGCATCATAATTCTGGACTTCAAGTTATATTATAAAGCGGTAGTAATCAAAACATTACGGTACTGGCACAAAAATACACATGGATCAATGGAACAGGACAGAAAAGTCAGAAATGAGCCCACAACTGTGGTCAATTGATGTTTGACAAAGCAGGAAAGAATATCCAATGGGAAAAAGACAAATATTGGGGAAACTGGACAGCAACATATAGAAGAATGAAACTGGACCATTTTCTTTCACCATACACAAAAGTAAACTCAAAATGGATGACAGACCTAGGCGTGAAACCTGAAACCATAAAAATCCCAGAGGAGAACACAGGCAGTAACCTCTTTGGCATTGGCCAGCTGTAACAACTTTGTTCTAGATATGTCTTCTGAGGCAAGGGAAATAAAAGCAAAAATAAACTATTGGGACTTGATCAAAATACAAAGCTTCTGCACAGTGAAATAAACAATCAACACAACTAAAATGCCACTTGTGGAATGGGAGAAGATATTCTCAAATGACCTATCCAATAAAAGGTTAATATCCAAAATTTTTGAAGAACTTATATAACTTAACACCCAAAAAATGAATAACCCAATTGAAAATGGGTAGAAGACATGAATAGACATTTTTCCAAAGAAGACATCCAGATAGCCAACACACACATGAAAAGATTCTCAACATCACTTATCATCAGAGAAATACAAATCAAAACCATGATACCACCTCACATCTGTCAGAATGGCTAAAATCAACAACACAAGAAACAACAGGTGTTTGTGAGGATGTGAAGAGAAAGGAACTCTCATGCACTGTTGGTAGGAATGCAAATTGGTGCAGCCACTGTGGAAAACAGTATGGAGGTTCCTCGAAAAGTTAAAAATAGAACTACCATATGATCCAGCAATTGCACTACTAGGTATTTACCCCCAAAATACAAAAATACTAAATCAAAGGGATGCATGCACCTCGATGTTTATAGCAGTGTTATCTACAATAGCCAACATAATAGAAATAGCCCAAGTGGCAATGGACTGATGAATGGATAAAGAAGAAGTAGTATATATATACTACTATATATGTAGTAGTATATACTATATATGTGTATATATATATATATATAGTATATTGTATATACTACTTTTAGTATATAAATATATTACTATATATATTGTATATACTATATACTATACTTCTATAGTATATAGAAGTAGTATATATATATAGTATATACTGTCAGTGCAGAGCCAGATACAGGGCTCCATCTCATGAAATGTGAGATTGTATGACCTGAGCCAAAATCAAGACTTGGACTCTTAACTGACTGAGCCACCCGTGTGCCTCAGGTTAAAATGATTTTTTTAAAGTGCAGTTTATTTGATAGGCTGAGTATTTCCAAACATGGAAATCACGAACAAAGCCCCATTTATTCTTGGTGGATAGAATAGTGAGGTGGTGGGAAGCATAATACAATGAGTGCATTCAGCCATCCCTTCACAGTCTTTGTATTAAAGCTTGACGACTTGCCCAACACTGTATTAAGGTCTAGATTTACAAATATGTAAACCAGTCCCTATTATTATGAGCTTTATAATCTGAGGATGTAAATTTAGACAAATGATCATATAAATGTGTCATGATATATATATATATATATACATACATACTAAGACATATATCACCTACCTGGGGAGGTCAAGAGTGGTTTCTGTGACCAGGTAACATTAGAACTTCATTGGTGGGAGAAGTGGGAAATAGGAAACTTTCAGGCAACTGCAAGTAGTTTGATATGGCAGAGTTAATGCCTTTTGAGAAATGACTGAAGGAATGCAGAATGATGAGCCTGGAAAAGTTTTGATAAATGTTTTTAAATATTGACAGCAAGTTCACCCCTGAATATTACTGTTTTGTTGATATCAATACTAAATGCCATCCTGTCTTAAACCTTATTAAAACAAACAAGTTTTTGAAAATGGGGAAAGGTCATTTAAATTGCAATATACTTTGGCTTTTGCAGGACTAAAGGAGACAGGGAAATATGGCTGTTGAAAGCTCTTTCTATGGGGTTGGATAGACCTGGGTGAGAATCCCAGTGCTGCCATTTTGTGAAACCCTGCACAAATTACTAACCCTCTTTAAGCAGGTTCCAGTTTCCTCATGTGGATGATGGGGCAAAAGATGTTTTCTCCAGAAGACTAATAACATCTCCTTCCAGTTTTCAGCACAAAATTCGTGCACAAAAATGCTTGCTGTTATTATGATGTGAAGCTGTATTTCCACTGGTCCTTGATTCCAATTCACATTTTGGTATCTGTTAAAAAAAAAGTAACAGAAGACAAGTTTTCCATTTATAAATAACTCTTCCTCATACCACAGAAAAATAACTAATTGCCGTACTTGTATGTGTAAATGTGATATGCAATAAAAGATAAATACTTCGTTATAAATATTTCTTGTGCACTATCACATGCATTAAAAACACTTTTAGTGCATTAAATATATTTCAAAATATAGAAAATGACTTTTATATCTTTAATGAACAAACATGTATAAATATCCACCTGCATTATGAAACAAAAGGATTGTATTTGAAGAAAACATTAATGATAATGCAGATAAAATGAGTTAGGAGGTCTGACAAAATAAAAGGTCTCAATGTAATCGTTTATTATATAAAATTATGAGGCTTACTTATTTTTAATATAACTTTTTTCTTCTTTAACATAAGTATTGCTTATTTTATGATTATTAAACACCCAGACATTAATGACAGTTTGAAACATATGGAAAATTACAAAGAAAATACAGCCAGTAAATCTAACACCAAACAATAGCCATTCTTGAGTTTTCATTTTTATTTTATTTTTTTATTTTATTTTTTTTTAATGTTTATTTTTATTTTTTGAGACAGAGAGAGACACAGCATGAGCAGGGAAGGGGCAGAGAGAGAGGGAGACACAGAATGTGAAGCAGGCTCCAGGCTCTGAGCTGTCAACACAGAGCCCGACGCGGGGCTTGAACTCACGAACTGTGAGATCGTGACCTGAGCTGAAGTCGGAGGCTTAACCGACTGAGCCACCCAGGCGCCCCTTGAGTTTTCATTTTTAAATATTTATTATCCATTACTGCTGTACTGTCAAATACCAACATTATAAATACGTATTTTTATGTAATTATTATATAGGTAAGGATGGACTCATTATGCTGCCATAAGAACCCTGAATCTCAGTGTTTTAAAATAAAGGACTTTTTAAAAAAAATGTTTATTTAATTTGAGAAAGAGAGCATGAGAGTGGGAAGGACAGAGGGAGGAGGGGATAGAGGATCTGAAGAAGGCTCTGCACTGACACCAGTCAGCCTGATGCAGGGCTTGAACCCATAAACCGTGAGATCATGACCTGAGCTGAAGTTGGACACTCAACTGACTGAGCCACCCAGGTGCCCCAGTAAAGGACTATTTCTTTTCTTTTCTTTTTTAATGTTTATTTATTTATTTTTGGGTGCATACGCGTGCAAGAGAGAGAGAGGGTAAGAGAGTGTGAGTAGTGTAGGGGCAGAGAGAGAAGAGAGAGAGAATCTCAAGAAGGCTCCCAAGCTGACAGCATAGAACCTAATGTGGGGCCTGATCTCACAACTATGAGATCATGACCTGAACTGAAATCAGGAGTCAGGTGCTTAACTGACTGAGCCAGCCAGGCACCTCAGGACTATTTCTTGCTCTTGCCATACATGAGCTGCATTAGTTGTCCTCTGTATCACCCTAAAGGTTCTTGGGATGACATAGCAGCTGCTTACCATCTGCGAAATTGCCAGTCTCTATGAGGGAGAGAAAGAGAGAGTGTGGAAAATGGTGCACTGGTCCTTAGAAGTTCCACGTAAGAGTGATACATATCACATCAGCTCCTTTCAAAGCCGAAGGCAAGACATCTAACTCCAAGGGGGCCAGTAGTTGAATCCACTATTTGCCTGGAATGAGAAAGAAAAAAATTTTTGTGAAGAGTTTTTACTTCCTACCAAAATTGTTTTACAAGTATGTGAGAATATTGGCAATTATCTATGAAAATAAAATAAAGGCAAGAAAAGTGTAAAGTATAAGGAATGATTCGAAAAATTTTTGTAAGCACTCGTGCAACCTCATACTTCTAAGAAAGTCATTCTACCCTTTCCAAAAAAATCAGTTTTGCTCGTTTGACTTTTACCTGCTTTCTGAAATATGTCCTGACTTTCCAGTTTCTTGACAAGCAATACTCTTGGTTTTTCCAAACCATATGTAACACTGACTCTAAATCTTGGCTTTTCCAAAATTTGTTACATAAGAATCTGTTATATGTGTTTGTTATAGTTTAATTTATGATGTTCACATCCTGTGTTGAAGCCAGCTTTGCAATTCTTAGATGATAAATGGAAGTCACCAAAATTAAGAGAATCTATCTTATTGATGTTTTCTTTGTTTGCTGCTCTCTCCAGTAAAGATAATACCCTTCACAAAAAAAAAAAGTTTGGGAAGATAGCGAATTGATTCTTTTAAGTCAGCAAGAATAGGCAGTAAAGCAGCAAGACAGTGATATCCGATCATTCCTTCATTACTAACTTCTCAAGGTCAAGTATTTCCTTACTGCCTTTCATGCACTGCAGTAATTGACACATGTAAGAGTTGTTACTATATTTCTGCTATCTTGCATTTCCTTACCCCAACATTGGTCTTACAGGTACTTTGGGATCCATGCCTCTCTGACTACAGTTGATCAAGAGGCAAGTGCTTGTTTAAGTTGGGCTGATCCTAGGACACCCTCAGTCTCCAGTTATAGTAAGTGGTCCAGAGATGGAAGGGTAGACACTTGTGTCTGGACTATCTGAATCTACCTATTGAGGGAGCCTGGGTGGCTCCGCTGGTTAAGCATCCTCTGTTGGTTTAGGCTCAGGTCATGGCCTTGTAGTTCATGAGTTTGAGCCCCAGGTAGGCTCTGCACTGGCACAGTGGAGCCTACTTGGGATTCTCTCTTTCCCTCTCTCTCTCTGATTCTCCCCCATGTGCACTGTCACTGTCTCTGTCTCACTCAAAATAAATAAATAAAGTTAAAATAATTTGAATCTATTAGATTTTTAAAGGTGGAGCTGGAAGTGGAATGCCCTTGGCTTGATGATGGCAAAAATTGAGCCACCTGTGTCAATAGTTATAGTTATGCTGGAAAAAGTGATTCTGAAAGACAAAGTCAACAGAAGAAAATGAGAATGAGAAAGAGATTTCTGATTGTTCTCGTGTCTGTTTTGGGGGTTTCATGTATTAATTGTTCCTGAGAGCTGAATTCTGCCTCGCCCTCCCTTTTGATTATGAGTCAGTAAACTCATTTATTATTGCCTCAGTGGACTGAATCTAAGTTTATTTTACTTGTAACTAAGAGAAGGCTGAGAGACATTAATGCAGGCAGGCTGGGTCTGGGGACCAGAGGGGGTCCCACAGGACCAGTCAAGAGAGTCCCTGGCTGCACGCAGGATAGAAACCACATGTGAGCCAGCAGGAGGTGAAAGCTGAGTTTACTGAAGGTATAAGAAAGAGTGCAGATACAGACAGCAGTGTCTGTGAGACTCAGAAAGGAAAGGAGAGTGAGTCTTGTCTTTGCTCGGAGTCTGGGGTTTTTACTGAGGATTGTAGTCTGGTGTAAATGTTGTCTCAGGCATCCAGGAGCTGGTTAGGACAAAGATGAGGGCTCAGGTGTCATTCCTTTGAGCCAGCGGGTCTTGGCATTGAGATGTGTAGCACCAGTGGTTTGGAATGCGCGAAACCCTTAACTCCTTGTCTCTTACAAGGAAGACATACACTATTTGCATTCTGGGCCATGCGTAAAGTGGGGGTGCAGGTCCCAGCAAGATCGGAAGCCAGAAAAGGAAGCAGATTTTTATGGAGTCCTTCATTTTCCCTATCTCTATTCTGTCTTAGGTGCTATAAGGCCTCTCATGGAAAATAAACAAAAATTAATAATATAAATATTTGCTAATTTCACCCAAGAATAGCAGAAAGTGTTTGTTTTAAACTGATTTTAAAGGGTAACATTTGGGGCGTCGGGGTGTCTCAGTTGGTTAAAGGTCTAGCTCTTGATTTCGGCTCAGTTCACAGTTTGTGAGTTCGAGCCCCATGTGGGGTTCCATGCTGCCAGTGCAGAGCCTGCTTGGGATTCTTTCTGCCCCTTCTGTGTCTTCACTCTCTCTCTCAAAATAAATAAAATCAACTTTAAAAAAATGAAGGGTAATATAATTTTACTTTATCTCATAGTGAATTGGAGTTCACCATTGTCCAATCTTGTAGGGGAAAAGATACAAAAAAATTCTGAAAAAAGTTTTATAATTTACTTGAATAAAGAGACAAAAAATGATAGAGATACTTAGTTTCTAATTATAATAGTGCCTTTAAAAAATGTGTAGTCTTATGTTAGACTCTATGTCCTAAGCTATTTGCAGAAACACCTATATTTTCTTCAAAATAGTAAAGGAAGAAAAATCAGGCAGTGAATAAGGAAAAATAAGCCTAAATGTCTGAAGTTTCTTTTACTGGCTAAACCTTTATGTAATTTATATATGAAAAAATATATTTTAAAATGTAAGTAAAAGCCATTTTGCTGTTTTTTACCCGAGGTTTGGGGAATCAGCAGTGGGAAAGCTAGTCCTAAATAGTCTTGAGTTTAATTTCTTATTAATTTGACTTCATTAGGTCACTAGGGTGGCATTTTGTCTAGGTGGTGTTGGGGTAGTTGATCTACATTAGCAAATTGATTATAGATTAAAGAACAGAATAAAATAGACTACTATTTGGGGAAATGGCAGTGTAGAATACCTATATTTGTTGATTAGTGTGCCCTCTTTGCATTAGGAGCAATTATTTGAAGGAACAAAGTCAGTTTTAGATGATAGTATAGTAAAACCTTGGATTGCGAGTAACTGGTTCTGCGAGTGTTCCGCAAGACAGCAAACATTTCTAATAAATTTTAACTTGATAAACAAGTGATGCCTTGCAATATGAATAGTACATGATGCCAATCGTTACATGGGATCCCAACTGAGCCAATGGTTCTTTTATCTCTCTCACTGTGGGATTGTGGGTGATCATCTCCCATGTGCAGATGCTTGGTCTCAGACTGCAGTGCTTGGCAGTAATCAGTGATTTTTCAGAATGTGGAAGGTGCCCACAACTGGTACTAGTGTATTTTTTTGTCAGTTCAGAGCATTATGGACAGTCCTTTGGTTTTCCATACTAGAGTAAGCTTAGCAATGTGTTGTTTCATTCTAGGTCAGGCTGCCTGCGGATATAGACCCTTTCCTCTGCTGCCTTATTGCCAGTTACATTAAATACAGTATTTGATAAGAGTTTATTAATACTGTACTATAGTCAACATCCATGTGAGCGTATGCAATGGTCCCCCGTGAAGAAAAAGGTTGAAAAGAAAGGCTGTAAGAAGGAGATGATTATGGTGGAAGTTAAGAAGGAAATCATCAAGAAGTAAGAATAAGGTATGTGAGTGGCTGAAATTGCAAGACATATTTATAAGAAGTCTACGTCTGCATCTTGTCTGAAGAGGAGGAGGAGAAAACGTCAGAGGAATCCCTCACTTCAAATGAGATTGGAGAAATGTGTAAAATGTGGGAAACAGTGCAAAATTTTGTAGGAAAGCACTGTAGCAGTGTGAGCTGTAGCAGTGCGAGCGATGAATCCGTGTAACGGCAATACTATTTCTCATTTCTGCGAAATCCTCAAAAGGAGGCAAAATCAAGTGTCATTGGATAGTTTTCTTGTTAAAGTTGCCCGAGAAGAAAAAGATTCCAAGCAGATGGCAGTGATTCTGTTAGTGATAGTGAAAATTGTCTTACACAATAACCCTCCTCTCTCTTGTCTCCCTCACACCAGCCACAAAGGTTTTCAAAGGTAAGTGGAGGTTAATTTGTTTATTTTTCTTTTTCTTTTGTATTTTATTTATTATTTTATATTATATTACAATATTTATATAACTATTTTGTAATCAGTTTTATATGACTATTTTGGGTTGTGGAATGAATCATCTGAGTTTCCATTGTTTCTTAAGGGGAAATTCGCTTTGATATATAAGTGCTTTGGATTACAAGCATGTTTCTGGAATGAATTATGTTCACAAACCAAGGTTTTACTGTATTTGGTAAGTAAAGGGTCAAAATAGCAGGATGGTTTTATATCACTTTATACGTTATATTTTATAATTCATGTAATTATAATGAACTAGAATAGTCTCATCAGCCAGAGTACTTCTCCCCTGATCAATCTTATTGGAACACAGACATTCTTCAGTAACTACTTGCAAATACTCTTTCAGTTACCCAAATCATTGGCATTATCATATCCAGTATTATAGCTTATGTTTCATTAATTACATTTTAAATTGGCAATTTACCAACTGAATTAAAAGTTAGTATAACCCTATTACCATTATGTTTACAAGTCATATTTTAATGAAGTTTCCTTATGGGAAGATAGTTACATATGGATAATCCC
Source organism: Panthera uncia (assembly GCF_023721935.1). Taxonomy (NCBI): domain Eukaryota; kingdom Metazoa; phylum Chordata; class Mammalia; order Carnivora; family Felidae; genus Panthera; species Panthera uncia. The sequence continues at coordinate 53,268,008 of NC_064807.1, read as the reverse complement.
ATGCACTACAGAAATAGTGTGATCTTTTAATCAAAAGTTAAATAAAAAGGTGATTTGAAAACATGAAGCATTGTCTAAATGCAATATGCCATTTATTCACTCCTGATTCCATAATCTAAGAATCTTGTATTTATTGGAAAGATCCTTTCCCCTTTTATTCTGATGAGTCTATTTTTATTCTCTGTATTAAATATCACCATGAAATTGACAATAAATATAATGAAGAATATCAACAAAGTAAGATACATAGTAGCCTGCCCGACTTAGAAAATGCTCTCTTGTCTATCTTTACTAACTCACATTTCAGTCAATAGATCAACTGTTCTATTGAAGTAATTTTCTATGGTGTGATATCTGCAAAACAGATCCTACTTTTCTCGCACAGAAACAGAGAGATGAATATTCACAGATATTCACACCAAAAAAATAACGCTTGAATTTGAAATTTCAATGCCTACTGTAAAAGCTTATATCATTGACATTGCTGATTAAAATGGTGAATTGTTTTTCCCTGAAGTGGTTAATACTGACGATATGCTTTTGCACACGTCTGTGAGTTTTGCTATAAAAAGAACATACTGTCCAAAGAGTACCAAGAACTGATGTTTCTTCCCACCAATTTCACCTTTGTACCCCACCAAATCCCCTTTAAGAAAACCAGTATAACCATTTTTGAGCTTGCAAATAGCTGAATTAAGAAATAAGTTTATGAAGTGAATTATGAGTGGATCTAGAGGACTTACAATCTAAATTGATTCATAAAATTCAATTTAAACTAATCTTTCATACACTCAGGCTTGCCACCTGATGACACAGGAGTCAGTAATAAAAGATAAAATTCTAGTGAAACGAATTGAAGATATAACTGAATACAGATGAATAGCCTGATACTGAGACCAGGAAAACTTTGAATTAGAGATTTATTTCTCTGCATGAAAAGGTCTTTCCACTAGTTTGTCATTGTAAAAAAATGATGAAATTGTAAAATTATATCTGTGAAATGCTCTTCCCTTAAACACATGCAAAGATAGAAAAAAGTAAGTTTTCCGCATTACTAGATTAATTACTATTAATAATGTTAATAGGAAATGTGGTTTTTGTGTGTGAACATCAGTTTTTGTGGAGAAGTTATGGACATAGAGAAATGTGATTTTTCATTGCATTGCAATTAGGCAGTTGTTATTGGAGATATTATTCATAATAAAATTAATTTTAAAATGTTTATGACATGATTTTTGGTTCTAGATGGATTCTTTCTGAAGGCAAATTAAGTAGGTTTTTTCATTATCCATATTTTAATGGTCACCAAGTGAAATTCACAGGTCTTAAAGGACTTGCCTTAGGATACACAGTTGATGAGAGTAGTCTTTTCCTATACTGTGTGAGTTTCCAACTCTAAAGGATCCTCAGAGCTTAAGCAGTTTACTTTGCCAAGTTTAGGTGGAGTGGTGGCAGAATGAAGCTATTCCATAAAATGTTGAATATTTATAAAAACAAAATCTCTAACTATTTAGGAAACATTTTCTACTAAAAGACCTTGTTTAGGCAGAGTCTGAGTCTACAATCTTGTTTACAGTTGAGTCCCTAATTAGTCATCGTAAGAGTGTTGTGGCTTAATCCTTCCATGCCTAACACAGAACTAGTCCTAACAAAGAACATCCTCCTTTTCTGTTTGAGGCCAAACTCAGCAGTAGGGTCTCTCTCTTGCAGTCCTTCTGCACTCCCATCACTGGAGTGGAATTAGCAGGAAATGACCCAGTTGTGAAGCAGCCACTGCTTCACTGCCATTTCACCTTCCTACTGCTGCGTTCCCCCGCAGCACCTACTTCTGGGCACTGCACATTTTCGAAGTGCAGCAGATGAGAATGTTGCTTTGGCTGAATCTAGACAACAGGCTATTTGAGCAGGGAAACTACGTGCTGGATGCCTGAGCTCATCACCTGAAAGACAGCCTTACGTTTTTTTCTTCTCAGGCAGGTAATATTTAAGTCAACTTGGTGGGATCTGATGGGTAGGCCAATTCTGATATTTAAATCGGTCAAACAGCATCAGCTGCTTGCCTGAAGTCATGGATTTTAGAATTTAAGTATAAAATTTTTAGGTTTTAAGATGACAATTTGTTCCTATTACATTTTTATAAAGTCACTAGTAGGATAAATAGACCCTAATAATTTGGAAAAAATTCTGGAATCTGAAAAATTACTACATTTAAAATAGAGTGTTCTCATTTATTTTTAGGAATGTTTCTATTTATCAAGGATTCAGTCTGATATTCTAACAATATATTCTAACAATTATAATCCTGTTGGCAGTTTGTGGGATTAAAATATGGAAATAAATGTGGTTGGAAGTTAAATGTCATTTTCATCTTGGGACTAAGAAAAAGAATTGTTCAGGTATTACCTTAAAAACACATATGTGATTTTAGTGAAAAAAAAAAAAAGGTATATACTTAATGGTCCCTGTTAGCAATCTCCAATTACAGCCTAATTAGTATGTGCCATCTATTATGTCATTACTTTTGTTTTGTTTTGTGTTTTGCATAGAAGCTTTTTCTAATGTATAGCTTGGTTACAGGTAACAACATGGCGGCATTTAAGGTTTCAATTCTTCATAATTTCTGCTGTTCTCAATCAAAACTTAACTTTCTTTTTGGTTATTGTTTTTCTGAATATAGAATAGAAGTATGTTTATATTTAAAAATTGTTAAATGCAGATAAACAAAAAAAAAATAAATAAATGCTTCCATTTACTACCAGCCATTCAGAGGTAACCATTGAAATACTAGATGTATGTCATCTGGTCTATGGCATATATTTTATTTTATTATTTATTTATTAAAATTTTTTTTAATGTTTATTTATTTTTGAGAGAGAGAGTGAGACAGAGCGTGAGTGAGGGAGGGCCAGAGAGAGGGAGACACAGAATCTGAAGCAGGCTGCAAGCTCTGAGCTGTCAGCACAGAGCCCGACGCGGGCCTCGAACCACAAACCGTAAGAACATGACCTAAGCCGAAGTCCGACACCTAACCGACTGAACCACCCAGGCGCCCCAATATATTTTATTTTTTCTAATAATTAAAAAAATATTTTTAAATCTTTATTTATTTTTGAGAGAGAGAGAGAGCACGGGTGTGCGAGCAGGGCAGGGGCAGAGAGAGGGGGAGACACAGAATCTAAAGAAGCTGTCAGCTCAGAGCCGGATGTGGGGCTTGAACTCAGGAACCATGAGATCATGACCCGAATTGAAGTCATACGCTTAATTAACTGAGCCACCCAGGTGCCCCAGGAATATATGTTATTTTAACCAAAAAACTGTATCTTAGCATATTAATTTTTGGACATCATTTTTCTTACAGTTAATTGTCAAACTCTTTCAAATCAATGAATATATTTTAACTCTTTTAATTTTAATGACTCAAAGTTTGACCATAATGTGGGAATCCAAGCAAAAACTATATATAGTGAGTTTTATGTACATAAAAGAACATAAGATAATAAGAAAGGAGGAAAGAGTAGGGCAGAGATCATGGGCACATAAAGATATAAACTGTAGATGACATAGTTTTACCTCCCAACTCAGCAAGTGCTAGAATTTTTGAGCTTTTGAAATTTTCTCCTTACATTTTATTGGGGTTATATTCAATGTCCACTTTATTAGAGTTATATTCTCTCTTGGAGTACTCTATTGTGTGCAGCTAGAATGAGCCAGCTGATGGTTGCAGCATTGCACCTAGATACCTCCTTGCTCAAAGTCATGAATTCATTGGGTACATTTTGTATCTTCCGAGTTATTATAGGTAATATTTTTAAGACAAGTTTTTGCCTCTACATAACATGCTTTGTACTTTTCCAGCTTCCTATAATGGTTTTCTCATTATTCTTCATTCTCTTCATTCTCCTTTGACATTTGTTTGTCATGTTCTACTTAACCCCAAAGACAACCCTATATGTTTTAGACCATACTTCTTTTTCCTACAGTTTTCTAAATAGTTAACCATTTCCACAATAATGCTGCATGACAACCAAGCACAAAACGTTAGTAACATTTAATAAAAATCTTTTTTTTTTTCTTATGTGACAGGCTATTCTAGGTCCTTTGCTTTTCCATGTAAATTTTGCATTGGTTTGCCAGTTTTGACAAAAAACGTTATAGTATTTTGATCAACATTGCACTGAATTTATAGATCAGTTTAGAGAGAATTGGTATCTTAGCAATATTGTCTTCTCATTCATTAACATGGTATAACTTTCCATTTACATTATTTCTCTCAATAATACTCCATAGTTTTCAGTGTAGAGTTCCAGTATATCTTTTGTTAAAATTTATGTGTTGGAGATGCTCTTACAAATCACATTTTGAAATTTCATTTTTAATTATTATTTGGTAATCTATAGAAATACAATTAAGCTCATATATATATATATATATATATATGTGTGTGTGTGTGTGTGTGTATATATATCACATTTTGAAATTTCATTTTTAATTATTATTTGGTAATCTATAG